>NC_042617.1:441200508-441500508 GCF_901001135.1 Rhinatrema bivittatum
GTGGGTAGGAGGCGCCATGGGTAAAAATCATTGGAACTCACTGCACTCATTTTTGTTGAGGCAGAGTTCCCAGGAGACCCCTGGAGCAAAGTACAAATTTGCTTCTTTTTCCACCACCAGGGACTCCAGCTGTTGGATGTCCCTGGTAGAGATGGGCAAGGAAAAAAGATTTATTTTTTTTTTTGCTTTACGGTTTGTTTTTGGGAGGATTTTCCCCATGAATTTCAGTTTGTTGATTTCTTGATACAGTTGATTGTTTGATAAAAATGAATCAAGCAATTAAAAATCAAACAAACCCAAAACAGTCAAAAAACAAAAAATAAGCATCCCTCCCACAGTAGGTCACGTAGACTCAGCCTACTCGAGGCTGATGCCTGGTCCTAAGCTGGAGACTGAACCCAGGCTCAATTTCACGGCCCGGTCCAGAGGTTGGGTTCTGATACCAAGGCCTCAGCCTAGGCTAGGGTCCGGACACAGACCAACACTGTGACCTGAACTGAAGGCCAGGTGCTGATGCTGGGGCCCAATGCTGCAATCTGACTCAGAGGCTGGGTCCCAAAGCCAGGCCCTCATCCTAGGCTGGGGTCCAAGCCCAGGCCCAACATCGTGACAAGACCTAGAGAAAGGATGCCGATGCCAGGGCCTTGGCCCAGACCCAGGCCAGATGCTGCAACCTGGCCCAGAGACCAGGTTCCAATGCCAGAGCCTTGGCTTGAACCCAAGCCTGATGTCACAACCTGGTCTGGAGGCTTGGTCCCAAACCCTGATCCTCATCCTTGGCCGAAGCCCAAGCTCAGGCCTGACACCATGACCTAATCTGGAGACCAGGTCCCAACACCAGGGCCTAGGCCTGAACCCAGTCCTGATGCTGCAACCGAGCCCTTGGGCAGGGTGCCAATGACAGGGCCTGCGCCCAGGTCAGGGCCTGAGCACAGGCCCAACACCATGACCCGACCTGGAGACAGAGTCTCAATGCCAGGGCCTGGGCCTGGACCCAGGTGCAATGCCAGGGTCTTGGCCAGGAGGCCAGACCCTGGCCTCCTGGCCAAGGGTCTGGCCAGAGTTATTAACTCTGGCATACTCACCCCAGTGGATGGCACTATCATGATGTATGACATTGTTTGGCATTGCTGTACATCAAAATGGTGTGGTCCACTGGGGTGACTCTGGCACGACCCCAGTGGATGCTGTCATTTAGCACTGAATAGGTGAAGAGAGAAGATGATGAACTGTGGAGCTCCCAGGCGTGGACACCGAGGCCTAGACCTGATCATGGGCCAAGGCCAAGCATCAGGACCAGACCCCCAGGCCAAGGCACTGGCATTGGGCCTTGTTCCGGGCCTAGGCTCCGGCATTGGGACCCGGTCTCTCGGTCGGTCATGGATTTGGGACTTGGTCCGGGCCCAGGCCCCAGCATTGGGATCCAACCTCTGGGTTTGGTCATGGCTTTGGATCTGGACTTGGGCCTCGGCCTAGGCCAAAGCCCCTGCATCAGGACCTGGCCTCAGGTCTGGGTCCAGGACAAGGGCCTGGCTTCAGGACATGGCCTCCGGATTGGTTCACAGCATCGGGCCTGGGCTCGGGCCCCAGCCTAGGCTGAAGTCTCTGCATTTGTAGCTGGCCTCTGGTGTGAGCCAGCATAAGCACGTACATCTGCACCAATGCATTGGTATCAAGGTTACCATCCCTCTGTTAAATAATTCTAACATATGCATGTAATAACCTCAGTCAATGTGCAGAGTTAGGGATTTTATAAAGTTGGTTGATATATTTGCCTATCTCACTTATTAAAATACTTATGCACATACTTCCAAGCACTAGTTCACCAAGACCTCCACAAGTTGACCTAGACATTCATTAGTTCATGCACACCCTCCACCACTTGATCCATACTCCCCAACCAAAAACTGCAGAAGAAAAGCAAAGTCAGATTTAATATCCACAACTTGATTAGCAAATGTAAAATCATAGATATGTGCATTCATCTTGGATCAGGGAGGCCGAAACTCGAAAGAATTTTTCCCGAAATTTTGGGAAAAATTTGTTTCAGGGTTAGTGCATGCCAACCCCCGTTAGAGTGAGCTAACGTAAAAATGTTAGCACGCACTAAACCAAAATTCGGGTCTCCCCGAATTTTAAAGGCCCAAACCGCAGGAAAACATGCATCCATGTTTGATTATGTAGATACATACTCTGTTTATAAAATACAAAAATGAGCATTTACTTCCAAAACTCACCCCCAAATGCCCTAAAAATGCCCTCTTTGCGCATGCATGTACATCCATGTGGCAGCAACAGTATATGCATAATCTTGCTCTTCTGGAAATTTGTTTACTGAACAGATAGGCTACTTAGGTACATATATGCTGATTTTATGCACACAGCTCCAGCATAAACCTTTGCAAGTACCCCCTTTATGTCTATTGTTCTATCTATAAATGCTTACATAATCCTCCTATACCTCTCTACTATGTATTTTTTCATTTCCTTTTCTAATTTAAACACATAAACATTATTCCCAAATCTTTCTTTAGAAAATCCATTAATTGATATTAATGATGCATGCAATACCACCAGCTACTGAATTTTCTAGCAGCTAGGGAGTTAAAACAGGAACTGACACTTGTGACAAGGACATAGCAACATTATTATTATTAATTCCATTTAACATAATATGGTCATCATGGACTTGCTATATGGCTGGAAGACAGTATTGCATTAAACAGATTTACAAATTCATTTCTGAAATATATAGTCAGACCCTGTACCATCACCTCCAGTGTGTTCTTTTTTTAAATAATCATTAGAACAGATGTTAAGGTAGCTTTGTAATTTGCTGCTCATAATCTTTGCCAGCCATGTATCTCTCATACTGATAATCTACATATCCTAAGATCCGATGTATGATGTTATTAGATGCATGGCCGAATCTCATTCAAAAAGAGCTTGGTAATAGATGTTTCAAGTGAAGTGATTTTTTTAAAGCAGAAAGAAAGCTAACAAACCCTGTGAGTTGCAAGAAAATGTGATTTAAAAAAATTATTTGTTAATTCAAATTGTCCAGGCATTTGTGTAAGAACTGGCTTTTATTTTCACTGATCTTATATTATCTTATTACAGAGGCTATTGTTAACAGAGTTATCACTTTAGCTGGAATTTGTAACTAGCAAATTTAAGTGCAGAGTTTAAGATAAAACAAGGGAAACATAAAAGGATCATTGCACAGTAGAGTACTGAAGGGAATGCATAGCAGGAGGGAAGGAAGTTACTCAGATTATCAGGACACAAGAAGTAATTAGCATGTCACAGCTTATTAGGCAACATCCCCCCTTCTCTCCAGGGCAGGTAAACTGCAATAGTATAGGTTATCTCTTTGTTGTCTCAGTGGAAATTTGCTGTTGTCATTTCTCCAACACCCCTTCTGAACATCAGAAAGATTATTTCCCAAGATTCATTTTCTCTGCATGTGATGATTCTCATCAATACGGGGTACCCTGAGATAGAGAGGAGACTAGAGTACAAGGTTGGGTTAAGGAAAGCCATTGAAGCATCCCTGGACTGGAACAAGGAAAGTGTGTGGGCTTCTGCCTGTATTAGCCATCTTCCCATAAAGTTGAGTGCTTGGGTGATGATGTCCACCAGGTCTTTGACTGCTCAGGACTAGTACTAAGGGTAGGACACCAGACACAGTGAACATAGCCGTGAAGACAAATCCAGCTGAACATTCTCATAAGTAGGGTCCACTTGAGAGATAGGGCCGGCCACGTCCAAAGCTTCAAACTTGACCGAAAGAAGACACCACAAAGAGTTGAGATCTAGGGAGTAACAGGACCACTGCAGGTAAACTGGTAGCATCATGTGACACATGGGGCCGGATTTTAAAAGCTCTATGTGTGTAAATCCAGTGGATTTATGCACGTAGAGTGCCTTACGCACGCCAGGCCTATTTTATAAAGGCCCGGCGGTGCGAGTAAAGCCCCAGGACATGTCTAAGTCCTGGGGCTTGCATAAAGGGGTGGTCTGGGGTGGGGAAAGGGCAGGGCCAGAGGCCTCCGACACTGCACCTCTTGCTGCTGTGTCAGAGGATTGTGTGCTGGCAGGCTGCCGGCAGGCGCAAAAGGTTTGATAAGAATTTGGGGAGATTAGAGTAGGACTAGGGGAGGAAAGGTTAGGGGAAGGGGTGGGAAAGTTAGGTTAGGGGGAAGGGAACAGGGGAAGCCCACGAGCATCAGCGCGCACAAGGTGTACTAGTGTGCACCTCCTTGCGCACGCCGACCCCCTATTTTATAACTTGCAAGCACCGGCATGCGCAAGTTTTAAAATCGGGCATACATGTGTGCATGCCAGGTACACTATCCCATAGTGTAGAATAGGACCAAGCTCTGATAAAGAAAGAAAGCAATGTATTAGTAGATATACATAACAGAACAGGAAATAATCTCCAGTAAAATGAAACCTGAGAGAAAGTCGGAATCATAAAGCTGGAGGAATGACCAAACCAGCCAAGGAAAAAATACTGACACCTGCTGGTGGGAGAGCAGCATGAGTTCCTCTTGGAAAATGAGCCATCCACAAGCTGGCAATGATCTCTCACACTATGAGGACATTGAAGGAGTATCTGGACAGTAGCATGCTCTGCATATCTGCAACTATATTCTCCACTGGACAGTACTGAAGTTCAGCAGCACCTTGGTGGTATAAGTCTCTCAATAAGTAGTACTTTACAGCAATGTGTTTGGTTCACCTTCTCAGTCTCATCCAATTTTATATATCTCTGGTTGGCTAGGAATGGGCTTATACATATTGGGGTAGATTTTCAAAGGGTTGCGTGTGTAAGATATGCGTGCAACCCCGGAAAACCTACCCCTGCCTTCCCCTACGCGTGCTGAGCATAGGCTCAGCAGCGTGCACAAGCCCCGACAAAGGTCGGAGGGGGGGTTTAGTTAGGGCTGGGCGGTGGGTTAGATAGGGGAAGGGAGGGGAAGGTGCAAGGGGGGGGGCTGAAGGAAAGTTCCCTCCGAGGCCGCTTCATCTGAATAAAAGCTTGTTACTCAATTAAGAAGTAATTTTCAGAGACTTTGGCGAGGAATGTGCATGCATAACTGGGATTTGTGCATGGCAAGCATATTTTCAGAAGGGTGGAATACACTTGTACTGTCACTGTAGCATGGAAAACTAAATGCAAAGACTCTCTTCATGATAATAACTTCCAATATGCTTATATGTTCCCTATATGTGTCTTGTACCCTTATTGAATTTACTAGCTAACTAAATAAAAAAACAAAAGATAATTCAAATTCCCTGTATCTAGGGATGTGCACTGATTTTTTTTTATGTCATTTTCATTTTGGCTCGTTATCTGTTAAATTTTGTTTTTAAAATGGTTCAGGAGGTATTTATTTTAGGTTTCCCTAATTTCGGAGTTTGTACGCACTAACTAGTTTTCCTAATTTAGGGCTTAGTGCACACTTAGGGGCAGATTTTAAAAAAATACGCGAGCGCGTACTTTTGTTCGCGCATCAGGCGCGAACAAAACTACACTGGATTTTATAAGATACGCGCGTAGCCGCGTGTATCTTATAAAATCCGGGGTCAGCGCGCGCAAGGGGGTGCACATTTGTGCAACCTGCTCGCGCCGAGCCCAGCGCGAGCTGCCTGTTCCCTCCGAGGCCACTCCAATTTCGGAGCGGCCTCGGACGCGCGCAGGCATAACTTTGCGCGTGTCGGCTGGCAGCCCCGCTCCATCCTCCGGTCCCGGGGGCTGGTCCGGAGGCCTCGACCAATCCCCTGGGCCAGTGCCACGCCCCTGGGCCCGCCCCCAAAACGCCAAGGCACGCCCCCAAAATGCCGCGGCGTTTCGGGAACGCCCCGGACACGCCCCCTCCCGCCCACTTTTCGAAAGCCCCGGGACTTACGCATGTCCCGGGGCTTTACACGCGCCGGCGGCCTATGCAAAATAGGCGTGCCGGCGCACGAGGGCCCTGCGCACGTAAATCCAAAAGGATTTACGCGCGCGGGCCTTTTAAAATCCGCCCCTTAGTGCGCGACACCTAGTTTTCTTAATTTTGGAGTTATTGCGCACTAATAGGACTTAGGCCACACTAACTGGATGTTATGGTGCACTAATTAAAATTAGTGCACACTAACAAAAATGTTATCAATAAGTTAAAAAGTGTTAATTGAGGAGAAGTTCATTAGCTAGAGGTATGGTTTTGCATTCCCATTGGTGGTCTCCTTAGTTACAACTAAGCTAATGAGAATGCAGAACCACACCTCTAGCTAATGAACTGCTTCCCAATTGACACTTTTTAACATTAGTAAAATTAGTGTGCACTAACTCTGAAATTAGTAAAAACTAGGTAGTGCACACTAATGGGACTTAATGGACACTAACTTCTTGTTAGTTCGCTCCAAAGTCCATTAGTGCGCACTAAGCCTGTAAATAGGAAAACTAGATGTTAAGTCAGTAAGTCACGCCTTAGCATGACTTAATGCCACCCTTTCCTTCCCTCTTCCTCCTCCTCCCTCCCTCTGTTCTTCAGCCCGCTCCTCTTATCCCTCTCCCCACACTGCTACCCACTATCCTATAGGGTCCCCGCTTACGCCCTACTTAATAGGGATGTGAATCGTTTTAGGACGATTAAAATTATCGTCCGATAATTTTAATATCGTCTTAAACCGTTATGGAACACAATACAATAGAGATTCTAACGATTTATCATTATAAATCGTTAGAATCGTGAGCCGGCACACTAAAACCCCCTAAAACCCACCCCCGACCCTTTAAATTAAATCCCCCACCCTCCCGAACCCCCCCCCCCCGGTCCGCCGCTGGACCCCGCGGGTCCAGCGGCGGTCCGGAACGGCAGCGGTCCGGAACGGGCTCCTGCTACTGAATCTTGTTGTCTTCGGCCGGCGCCATTTTCCAAAATGGCGCCGAAAAATGGCAGCGGCCATAGACGAACACGATTGGACGGCAGGAGGTCCTTCCGGGGTCCAGCGGGGTCCAGCGGGGGTCAGGGAGCGATTTCCCGCCGCGAATGGCCGGCGCCGCGAATGGCCGGCGCCATTTTCCGTACGAAAACGATTCGCGGCGGGAAATCGCTCCCTGACCCCCGCTGGACCTCCAGGAACTTTTGGCCAGCTTGGGGGGGGCCTCCTGACCCCCACAAGACTTGCCAAAAGTCCAGCGGGGGTCCAGAAGGACCTCCTGCCGTCCAATCGTGTTCGTCTATGGCTGAAGACAACAAGATTCAGTAGCAGGAGCCCGTTCCGGACCGCTGCCGTTCCGGACCGCCGCTGGACCCGCAGGTTATTTAAGTCATTTGGGGGGGGGGTTCGGGAGGGTGGGGGATTTAATTTAAAGGGTCGGGGGTGGGTTTTAGGGGGTTTTAATGTGCCGGTTTTGCGATTTTACGTTTTTTCGATTTTTTACGATTTTTCACGATTTTTCACGATTTTTCACGATATTTTACCCCCCCAAACGGCAACAATACGATTCCCTCCCCCTCCCAGCCGAAATCGATCGTTAAGACGATCGAGGACACGATTCACATCTCTACTATTTAATTCTCAAGCTCATAGTGTTACCCTTTTTTGATGACTTATTTCATGTAACGCCTATCACCACTATTTTGCGGTTCTATTTATATTCGTTATTTGTCAACTTGTGACCTATTACCACTGTTTTGCTGTTCTATTTATACTTGTTATTTATATTTGATTTTATATTGTTATTCATATTTGTTATTTATATTTGCTGTTCTATTTATACTTGTTATCTATATTTGTTATTTGACGACTTGTTTTAATGTAACGCCATAACCGCGATTGTTCTGTTTCAATGGAAACCGATATGATTTGATATTTTTTTCAAGAATGTCGGTATATAAAAACTCTAAATAAATAAATAAATAAATAAATAAATAATGTTAGTACACACCAAGACCCGTTAGTGTGAACTAACATGAAATATAAATTTTCACAAAATTTCGTCAATTTTTGTTTTTGTTTTGGGGTGTTCCCGAAACAAGATGAAATAGACAATTTTGTGTCTGTTTTGTTGAAAATGAATGCATATCCCTACTAGTTTTTCAGTAAAGGAACAACTTTTAAAACTTTTAATTTTATTTTCCCGATGAGAAGTAATATTATTGTGACTGAAGAAGTGATTATTAATAATTCCACCTTCTAGTTAAATAAAATTGGTGATATTAAGTCAGTAAAGGTGTTATTAAGCTACCATTTTGTCAAGTATGCTCAAGTTTGGGACATGCAGGGTTCTTTCAGTTTATGATTTTTGACCTTCTTTGCAAGGATCACGAAATATCAGCTACAGTATATACTGTGACTTATTTTTTTTAAGCCACCATCATCGCACATTTACAGCCATTTCCTGTCTAAAGTGTTAGGATTTGTAGGTATGTGGGCCCTGGGCTGAGGTGAGAGATGGTACCGCCCACAGGGAGGAGCCCTGTGAGCCTCACCATGGGAAGGCGAGGTCTCAGCAGACGTCAGACACAGCTCTGGAATAGAGTCTTTATTAGAGAAATAGAGAGGCACTGCCCATAAAGTGGGGAGTGCAGGAGAAACACAGAGTCTGTATGGTGGGGTATACCCAAGGGGAATACTTCTGTAATAGAGATACGGCAATGGTCTGCGGAGTGGGGTACACCAATGAGGCTTCTCAGTAGAGATGATACGGTAGATGTCCGTGGAGCAAGGCACACCAGTGATGGGTTCTCAGAAGAGATGATATGGTAGTGGTCCTCAGCGCGAGGTACTGCAATTAATTGCATCAGTAGCATGGTATCTTCTTAGTGTTTGGGTAAATGCCAGGTTCTTGTGGCCTGGTTTGGCCTCTGTTAGAAACAGGATGCTGGGCTTGATGGACCCTTGGTCTGACCCAGCATGGCAATTTCTTATGTTCTTATGAGTAATGAATAAGCAGAGAGTTTTTCATCTGGTAAGGCCCTTGGAGTTTAGAGGAAATCTGGAAGGTAATTGTGTGGCTGGAGCATTCTGTTATGGGACAGATATTAGGGATGTGAATCGGGCTTTGGACGATTGAAAATATCGGACGATATTTTCAAAATCGTCAGAAATCGAGGGCTCCCCCAAAACGATAGGAAAACCCCACGATATTGATCGTGGCAGTTCTCTTATCATTTTGGGGGAGGGTGGGAAAAACGGCACACAAAAATAACCCCTAAACCCACCCCGACCCTTTAAAACTAATACCTTAGCTTCCCCCACCCTCCCGACCCCCCAAAAAACTTTTTACAGGTATCTGGTGGTCCAATGGGGGTGCCTGGAGCGATCTCCCGCTCCCGGGCCATCAGCTGCCACTAATCAAAATGGCACCGATGGCCCTTTGCCCTTACCATGTGACAGGGTATCTGTGCCATTGGCCAGACCCTGTCACATGGTAGGAGCACTGGATGGCCGGCGCCATCTTGTGCTCCTACCATGTGACAGGGGCTTACCAATGGCACCGCTGGAGTTTTGGCAAGTCTTGTGGGGGTCAGGAGGGTCCCCCAAGACATGCCAAAAGCCCCTGGTGGTCAGGATGGGATTTTTGTTTATCGGCTTGGGCGCAGCCGATAAACAAAACCGTGATCGGGCCCGATGAAAAAAAACCACATGTGAATCGGAACTGGAATCCGAACCGATTCCGGTTCCGATTCACATCTCTAACCGATATCTTCTTTGGTAGAAAAGATGCTGACTTTGGGAAAAGCAGTGGAGTAGATTCGTGATAAAATACTGTAGAAGGATAAAAGAATGGCATAGGTAGAAAAAAATTACTGGTAGACTGGGATCAATTCAGAACAATCTCCTGTGCTCCAGTATGGAGAATTTGGAAAACCAAATCAGATGCTGAAATGTGTGTTTTAAAAACTTTCTTAAAAATAATTGACATCTCTCTTGAAGAGGAACCATGCACAAATGAATGCACATGCAGATCTTAAATTCAACCCCTCAATGTGTAATTAAATCTGGAATTTGCTGCTTGAGGATATGCTTAGTGGAGTTAGTGTAGCTGGGTTTAAAAAAATGTTTGGATAAGTTGGAGGAGAAGTCCATTAACTGCTATTAATCAAGTTGTCTTAGGGAATAGTCACTTCTATTACTGGCATCAGTAGTATGGGATTTATTTAGAGTTTGGGTGCTTGCCAGGTACTTGTTGCCTGGATTGGCCACTGTTGGAAACAGGATGCTGGGCTTGATGGACCCTTGGTCTGACCCAGTATGGCAATGTCTTATGTTCTAATGGTCTGCAGAGCGGGGTAGACCGATGAGGGTTCCTCACTAGAGATGGTGTGGTAGTGGCCTGCAGTGCGGGGTACATCGATGAGGATTCCAGACTAGAGATGGTACGGTAGTGGTCTGTAGACCGAAGGTACTCACAGTAGCGAAGGTTCCAGGAGAGGCCCCAGAAAACGGAGCAAGCAGTAGTCTAAGGCAAAAGGCCCCTCCGAGGAGCTGAGAGCCAGAGACGAGGAAGGGCCCCCGAGGAGTGGGTACCCAGAGCGTCTCACGCCAAGGAGTAGGAACTGGAACAGGAAGTCTGTAGTGAGCGAAGCAGATTCAGCAATGAGGGAACTCATTGCCAAGTCGTCGGTAGGCAGGGCCAGCCGGCTTAAATGTTGTGGAAGGATGACATCATCCAGAGAGGATGCCCCCGAGGTTCCTGCCATAACGTGCCGAAGACTGGCCCGAGCGCGCGCACGCGTGCCTAGGGGATTCTGAAGGCAAGATGGCAGTCGGCAGTATCCGCGGCATCCAGGGAGGCCTGGGAACGGTAGGCAGGCCAGCGATAGCTGGCGGAGGCCGCAAGTCTTCCCAACAGAGTCAAAGCTGCAAAGAAGGAGGTGAGCAACAGCAGTCACAGCTGTCTGCGACCGACAGGCGTAACATAAAGCTGATACATTTTTCCATGTTTCAGCTTTTTCTTATTAATTAAACTGATCTTCCCTGCTTCTTACCTGAGCAGAACTTTAAATATTAAATTAGTGTAAATGAGGCCGAGATTGCGGTAATCTACTGTGCTTGTGCCTAGGCCTCAATTAATGTATGCCAACTGGATCGGGTAAGTGGGGGCCGGGGGAGGGATCCTGCTCTGGCATTTTTCCGGGTGTATGGGAGGCCTTGGGAGGTCCTGCTTTTGTTTCCTGGCCTTTATTTTATTTATTTTTTTTGGGGGGGGGGATTATGTTTGATTCATTTTTTTCACATGAATGAAACAAATCAAACATTCCATGAACCAAAATTAATGTGAAAAAAAACCTCCTGAAAATGATCTGAGAAACAAAAACACATTTTTTTCCCTGCATATCCATATTCATTGTAGACTTCAGTAAGGGCTGTTTCTGCGGAATGTAGAGGGCTAACATCAGACTGAAGCAGATAATGAATAGCTTGAGATGAAAGAAAGTCACAAAAGTGATGGTAAACAACTGACAAGTACTTTGGAAGCAAAAGGAAGGAGGGAGATGGGATGATAGTTGGCAGTGTGGGTAAGGTCCAGGGAGGGGTGTTTGAGGAGTGGTATGATCACAGCATGTTTGAAGGTAGCAGGAACAGTAGTAGTAAAATGTGATAGACTGAGGATTTAAGGAAAGATAACTGAGGAACTGAGTGGGAATGAGGTCAGAGGAATAAGTTTGAAGGAAGGGAGAAGATGGACATTTTCTTCCTCTGTGACTTCAGAAAAGAAGAAAATAGTAGTGGAAGCCAGGGGAAGGGGAGAGGAAAGAAGTGGGGAGAGGGAGATAGAGGTGACCTGGTAGAGAACTCAAGCTAATTTTGTCAAACTTGTCATTGAAGTAGTTAGCCATAGTTTAGGCAGAGAGTGAAAGGGGAGAGGGAGGCAAAGGAAGTTTGAAAAGGGAATTTAGTGTGCCAAAGAGATGGTAAGAATTTGATGCAAGTTTGTTAGTCAGATGCTTGTATTAATGTAGCAATCTTTCTTGGCTAGTGTAATAGCAGACTGGAAGGAGGTCAGTATGAATTTGAAATGTATGAATTCTTCATGGACACGGGATTTAGCCCAAGACACTGCAGAGTGAGCATAGGAATATACGAAGCAATTTTTAGGGTAAACCAAAGCAGGATTAGGTGTGTCTTACAAATGGGTAAGGGGAGGAGCAAGAATATTTAAAGAGAAGGGGAGTATACTGTTGTAAGAAGAAACTGCTTTGTCAACTGACTCAGCCAATGTAGTGGAGAAATAAGAGAAATGAAATGGTGGTGAAGAGGATGCAAGATTCCTGAAGGTGTTGGTGGTGACTGGATGAGCCTGTGGGGAGGTGGTTTAGTGTGAAAGTTATCCAAATTGGTCTGAGTTAGGAACAACTGAGGTGGAGAAATCTGAGGGCCAGCAGTTAGAGGAGATGACTTGGTCAAGCCAGTGACCATTCTTGTAAGCAGGGGTGGTAAAGCAGAGTTGAAGATCAAATGAGGAGGTTAAAGAAAGGAGTTTTCAGGCATAAGAGCCAGAGGGGTCATCAACATGAAGGTTAAAATCATCATAAATAAGGGATGGGGAAGATGGGTCAAGAATCAAAGATGTGTCAAGAATCAAAATCAATAAAAATGAGGAGGGGATTTATCATGAGGGGGGTCAATAAATGACAGCTACCTGGAGAAGTAGTGGGGTGAATATCCAGATGGAGTCGACCTCAAAGGAAGAATAAGTGAAAGATTGAGGTGGAAGAAGAGGTTGAAACCTTCAAGGTAGGGAGAACAGCAGTCCAACACCAGCACCACAGCCTACTATGTGAGGTATATGGGAGAAAAGGTAACCTCCATGACAGAGATTAACAACTGAAGCAGAGTCCTCAGGAGAAAGCCAGATTTCAGTCAAGGCAAGGAGAAGTGTATGAAGAAATCATGAATATAGGCAAGCTTCATGGAAATAAAGTGGACATTCCATAGGAAGCATGAGAAAGGAAGAGAAGGGGAATAGATTGGAGGGGTAATGGTTTGATGTGCACTGATGGGGTAAAAGTTGCCTAGGAGGGCCAAGATTTGGATTGATATCCCCAGCTGAGAGTAGGAGGAGCAGCAGCAGGAGAAAATGTAGAATAGAGGTAGAGATGTGACAGCAGTACATGAATGAAATATCAGAGAGAGTGAAGAGAGCTGGATGAGAGGAAGAAAACTTTGAAGTTCAAGAGCAGTGGACAGTGCAGATGACAGAATGGCAAATGAGATAAAGAATGGAGAAGGTGGATTTGATGTCAGGAGTAATTGGCAGCAGGAAATAAGTTTGGGAAGGATTAGCATCCAAAGAGAAAATGTAACTAATTGGAGCCATAGGAAATAAAAAGAGGTCTGCAACCTTCCCAGTACCTGGCCTGATGCTCGAGGAATGTGGGATAGGAGCAGCTCAGGCCTGAGGTGGGTCGTAGTGTCTTTCAAAGTCGACCATTGAGGCTGAAAAGAAATATGCAGATGGGCTGGAACCTCTCCAGTACCTTCTCCACCGTTGGCATGTTACATTTAAAGTACAGAAAGGGCTAGGGATGTGCAAAGCCCGAACCATTTGGTTCGGGCTTCGTTTTCGGCCCATTAATGTGAGCTAACTCCTGATAGTGCGCACTAACTCTGACTCCCAAAAAAAAACCCCCGAACGACAGGAAAAATGAAATTCCCGCTGGGGGCCCCGAAACGAAGCCCGACACGAAATATTTACCCGAAGTACATCTCTACATTCCACTATAAATATAGATAAATATAGTGGAATGATGGCACGCAGGATAAAAAGGGGCGGGGGCGAACGTATGCAGCCGGCCGCATCATGGCGGTGCATTTTTACCCACCACGGTTGCGGCCAGGCAGCACACTTTTTCCCCTATGCCTCCATGGGAAAAGGTGTTATTTCCCACATTACTGCTGGCGATAATGTGGAAAACATTATTGCCAGCAGCGCTGCCAGGCCATAAACCCGCCCATACTCCTCCCCTTCCCCTGCTTTAAATTGCACTGCTACAATAATGGCACATTGCAGTTTAAAGAATGACCCTGTAAGTTAGCTGGATAATTGTTATCCGGCTAACTTACGTAGACATTTATGTTTGAATATCTACCCCAAAGAGTGGAACTGAAAGATTGTCTCAGGGCTAGTAATGGCTCGTAGATGTTTTCTTTGGGCAGTGGGGAAATTCAAACCTTGAAAGGAAGAAAAGTGGAGGAGAGAAAAATTAATTATTGCAAAAGAAAAAGAAGACCCAGAAATAAATAAGAAAGGAGCAGTTAAGTCAAGGTACAGGGAATTAATATTTGAAATCTCTAGCTAGCTGCTTTGAAAGTTCTATAAGTTTTATTACTGCCCAAAACTGTAAGAACATTTGACAGAGCTACTTTTTCCACATAATTATTTTAATCAAACAACATTGATCTTTCCAGTTACCAATAATAATGCAAGTGAAGGGAGAGCGATACAGTACAAATCAGCAATTGTTCTGAGCAGAAAAGATAGAGGGAGGTTGCTCTATACTGGACTGATGTGCAGACGAAGACAGGATTCTAGACATAGAGCAGTAACTATTGACTTCTGACACATTCACTTAACATAATATTCAATCTCTTGACTTAAAAGGATGAAAATATTTTAGTGAGCCAATAATTGTAGACAGAGTTCAAACAAGGACTGACTATCTGACAGTGGGATTTGTATTAGGCAAGGTCTTTTCAGTTTCACTGTTATTAGGTTGTTTTTATGCTAAATATCTGAGTTAAACATTTTCTGAATCTGCTGTTCATATGTCCATTAGTAAACTTATAAACATACCATTTTGAATTACTTTCAGAAAAATATTTTCTGTTCACATGAATGCACAGTTGTACCAAGAGAGCCAAGACAGTGAAACAAAGAACATATCTTTTAAAAGAACATTTATTTTTATTTGCATTTTAGGTCATACACAAAACATCATATGACTGGTTAGAATCATACAAGAGTAGCTTTGGGAAATTTTATGAAGCAAAATATTAACAAAAATAAATCAGTATGAATGCTGACAATTAAGCAGGAAAAACATATGAAGGAGAGGGAAAGAAAGAGGAAAGGTAAAATGTTTTAAGACTTATTGAAATCTGTTCACTAAGGGGCAGGTTTTTAAACATACGCTGGCGCTTCCATGTGCTCATGCTACTCGGCGCGCGCACATAGATATGTGATTTTATAGCGTGCGCGCCAGTGAGCACATGTTATAAAATCTGGGGTGGTGCGCCCAAGGGGGTGGGTGGAATAATGTGATTTTCACGTGGCGACGCATCGCGGCCTTCCCCAGTTCCCTACCCCCTACCCTAACCTCCCTTCTTCTTCCCCTCTCTTCCCCACCCCCTATCCCTATCCTAGCTACACCTGTTTTCTTCATTTTACTTTTTGCTCCTCAACAAGAGCAGTAGCAAGGTGCGCACCCCGGTAGAGTGCCGGCACGCACTTCCCTAACACAGCAGCACATGGCCCTGTACTGGTGCCTCAAGTCCCACCCCTCCCCGCCCCCAGACCGTTCCTTTTCTTTGGCCCGGCACTTCTGCATGTAAAGCAGCCGAGCCCCTTCTAAAATGCACGCAGCGCGCTCAAGGACCAGCTGCACGTGTAAACCCCGTATTTTTACGCACGCGGGCAATTTTAAATCTGCCCGTAAGGCTTTTTTTTCACATGTTGCATGTATGAGAAAAGACCTTGATAAATTGCACCCATTTTAATTTGCAAATTTAAAGCACACGGCCAGATTAGAGACCCTATTCCTAGCAGCTTAATGCAGGCATCCTGTATATTCCAGTCATGCTGAGCACTTTCCATATGTGGAAACTTGAAACTGACACATCTACCAGCCTGATTCAGTTCTTATACATATTTAATAACTGCATGGCATGATAATTATGTCTAGATCAGATATTAAAGATTTTCATACTCGGCAGAAAACAGGAGGAAATATTTCCTAAGTATGCACGTGGGAAATTCATTACAGTATATGTTATATTATGCTGTACTGCTGTATTTTATTGCAACTAAGATGTAAACTGCTTTGGCTTCCCTGTAAAATGAAAAAAGGCAGAATATGAGAATAAAATAGACATCTAATTTCTCTCTACATGAAACATACCATCTAGATAAGAGTTGGCTTTCTGGCTCATGCCAGGTTATCAACCTGGACAGTTTTGAACAGCAGCACCTGGAAAACCATGGGAAAAAATGTTGGTTTGGTTTGTTTGGCTCAGTGATTTATTTTATTTGGTATTCATTTTTTTTGTTTCATTCATTCATTCTTTGGGGGTTATTTTGTAAGCCTATCGCACGCGAAAAGGGACTTTTCGCGTGTGATAGGTTGCCGGGGGCGGAGTTGGGGAGGGGAGGAGTCAGGACGGCGAGGAGGCGGACACGGCAGTAACTTTGCTGGTGGTGATAAAGTAAGACTCGTTATCGCCGCCAGTAGCGCACCCAATAGCACCACCTTTCACGGTGGTGCTATTGGGTGTGAAAGCCAGCAGCGATAACACCACGGTGGTGCGATTGCTGCCGGCTTTCACAGGCCCGCCCCCCGTTACCACCGGGATTCACCATTCTCTGCGAGAATGGAAAATCCCTGCCTTTTCCAATTAAAGTCAATGAATAGTATTTTGGGCTCAAAAACTGGGATTTTCTATTCTAATTTAGTGAAACTTTCAGACAGACATCAGTAGCAGAGGGACGAGCACTCCAAGAAACCAAGTGTGGAGCAAAGTGGCACCAAGAGGGCAATAAGTAGCATAAGACATCTTTATATGGCAAAATAGCCCAAGACATCAATACACCAAGGAAAAGTGAGAGCAGAAAAGTAGCACCAATGTCAGGAACAATCCAAGGCTTTAAAAAAGAGGCAAATGGCACCAAGTACATCTGTAGGAAAACCCCAAGCACCAAAAGAGAAGTGAAGCAGCACCATTAGTGGCACCAAGTCATGCCAAGACAGTGAGAGGGAAGCACAACCCAAACAGAAGCATGAATACCCCAAAGCATATGAGAGGAGCAAAGCAGCATCAGCAGTGGCATAAACACCCCAATGCATAGAGGGCCAGATTTTAAAAGGATTTACGCGCGTAACCGGGTCTATTTTAAAAAGGCCCGGCAATGCTCGCAAAGCTCCGGGATGCGTGTAAGTCTTAGGGCTTTAAAAAAGGGACGGGGTCAGAGGCCTCCGACAGAGTGGCCATTGCCGCTGTGTTGGAGGATCGCGTGCCGGCAGGCTGCTGGCATGAGCAACTTGCGCCTGCCTAGAGGCAGGCACAAAAGGTAAAATAATCATTTGGGGGGGGGGGGTTAGAGTAGGGCTAGGGGAAGGAAAGGTTAGGGAAAGGGGTGGGAAGGTCAGGTTAGGGGGAAGGGAATGGGGGAAGGCAGCGTGGCTCGGCACAATTGTGCAGCCCCTTGCATGCGCCAAACCCTGATTTTATAACTTGCGCGCCTGCGCGCGCAAATTATAAAATCGGGTGTACATGTGCATGCGCCGGGTAGCATGCACACATGTACACCACGCGTGCTCCTTTTCAAAATCTACCCCAGAGTGAGCAAACAGCACATTTGTATCAACATGTGGGGTAAGGCAGTGAGCACAGTGGAATAAACACCCAAGGCATTGGGAGGGAGCAAAATGATACCCATGATGGCAAGGCCAGGAGCAAGCAGGGCAGTAATACTCCAACTGCTTCATTGGTAGGACAGTACAACTGGTTCAATACCATGATAAAAGTTAAGAGAAAAAAGCAACTATGGAGTAAGAGAAAAAAGTGAAAGGGAAGTGTGGGAGCAGACAGAACAAGGAAAAATGGAGAGAGAACAAAATGGACAAGCAGAGAGAGACCAAGCAACCAAGGGAGGAGAGAATAAGAAAACAACAGGAAAGGGAAAGAGACCAGGAAGGCTGAGATAGACTAGAATCAAGACACCAAGGGAGAAAGAGAAAAAGAAAAGGGAAGTGCAAAACATATACAGGGGGAGCAAAAAGAAAGAAAACACGAAGGTCGGAGAAGGTATTTTTAATGGCTTTCTCCCCTCAAGAGAGAAGAGTGAGCAAGGGAGAACTGTCCTATCTAGCATTCCAGCATGCCCCAGTGGACTGATCAGGTTGGTAGTAGATCAGGTGATATAGTGCCCAAAATTTGACTAACTATAGCATGACACCACTTTTACTCCTTTCTGGATTGCAGGTGCCTATATATGAAGAGATAAAGGGAACAGAAACATCCTCTGTACCCCATATTACTACAGACAGCAAACAGAATCAACCTTTGACAGGAGTATGGGGGAACTGGAGGATGGAAAGGGAGGTAACATGAGGGGAGATGAAAGTAAGATGAATTCAGAATGGAGTGAAAGAGAAGAGTATTAACAAATGGAAGAGTAGAGGGATGAAAAAAGAGAAGGGTAATAAAGAAGAAAGAATATAAAGGAGCAGGAGAGTAGAGGTACTGACTGAGGGATGATGATGTGAGGGAGATGAATAATGGAGGAGGTGAATAAGGTGAAATTAATACAGTAATAAACAAATTAAAAAAGGAGATCCAAAGACAGAAGATAATGAAAGCTGCCAAGAAGAAAGGTCCCTCCATAATAACTTGGGTCCCAACTCCCACAAACACAAAATTGTAGCTTCATCCCCAGCTCGCTTTATTGAAAGTCAGATAAAGGTCCCTCCATAATAACTTGGGTCCCAACTCCCACAAACACAAAATTGTAGCTTCATCCCCAGCTCGCTTTATTGAAAGTCAGATAACCCTCAGGCTGATGTCCCATTACAGGACCAAAGACACCTTTACATTTAAGGGCTTTTGAAAGTTCAACCTGTCTTTATGGTCATTAAGTCCCTCTGAGTCCAAAATTCCCTTTCGGGTGGGGAAGTCAAGGGAGAAAATTAACACCAATGCCCTGAGCATTGTTAAGGCAAGCTTTTCTCATCACAGTTTTGGTATACAGCAGTAATGATCACACTGGAAGTGGATAGTGGTTTCCAATTTAACTTTACTAAGAAACAGATGAAAACTTACACTGTTGGTCTTTAACAATAAATCTGTGACTTCATAGTTTAATTTGCTTTGGTTTTAGTAATCCATTCCAATTTTAGAGATAGTTGTTTAGTTCCCTCCAAAATTGTGGTGGATAGGTTCTTAAATCCCAATTTAGATGTAATAAATTAAAGTCCCATGTTTTCATATCTTTATCCTGAAATACTAACCATGCTTCCTCTTACCCATTCTCCTCAATGTCCTTGCTGGCACCTGAAGAGTACTTCCTCATTCCTCTCTTCAATGATATCGTAGTGGTTCTCACCTGATAGATGCCACTGGCCTTCTCCAAAGTCCACTTCACCTCCTCTCAGGACTGAATGGGGAATGGGGATTCATTCCTTTCAGGACATCCACCGAATACTTCTCAGACTCCCAACTCTTTTAGGATGTTAAGCACTGAGTCCCTGGATCACCGGCAGAATGGGAAAAAAAACAGTTTTAAATACAAATAAAATGGATCAAGGAAGGGTAAAAAAACAAAAACAACTTACTTTAACCCAACTGAAAAGGACAAAACCGGACAATATTAGTTGGTACAAGGCAACTTTTCTTTCTTGCCATTACCAGACCTTCTTTTCTGAGGTATAAGGGTTCTTTACCAGAAGAAAATAAAACAGAATCAGGAGCAAGAACAGAAACATCATGCCCCCTATAAGGGATAAATAAAAATCCACACTGTAAAATGGTCACTCAGAGTTTTATACTCTGTGGAATCCACTATGCCAGCCTCCACATATGAGGAGCTAAAACCCAACCAGCATTTATTTCTGTTGCCCCTGTTATGATGGAACAATCCTTTTAATGGAGACCCAGTAGACTTTTCTACCCTACATAAAGAGTTAGCTTTCAGTTATGTTCATTCTCAGTTTAGTCCATTCTTCCCTTGGATTCTTTTACTGTGTTATAATTTATTCCAGTAACTCTTTTATTGACTGACTTTTTTTTTTATCTCTTCTACTTCTACAATTGTCTCAGGATAAAAAAAACCATGGGTTCATCAGTTAGTTCTGCCCAAAATTCAGAACTAATAATCTAGTCATACTGAAGTGTTAATATGGTGCACAAAACTTTATACCTTGTCATGCCTTAATATTCCGTCTTGGTGTAGTCAAATTATAATTAGTTTTTAAAACTGGAACTAAGGCACAGGAGAAAAAGTGGTAAGCACACACACCAAAAAATCTAATCAAATAAGTCCAAGATGTATAGTGCATACATTTAAAGAGTCCTTCTTTTTTAAGATAATTACTCATTTATTCAGAAGATGTTCATTATTAATAGGTCAATTTAATTAATTTAATTAATTTAATTTAATTAATAATTAACAGGTCGGCCGGCCGTCGGCCCCTATGACATAGTGAGGGCAAAGGTAGCGCCAGCGCCATTTTGAATACTGGCAATACGGCCCGAGTGCAGGAGGTCGCTCCTGGACCCCCGCTGGGCTTTTGGCAAGTCTTGTGGTGGTCAGGAGGCCCCCCCAAGCTGGCCAAAAGTCCCTGGGGGTCCAGCGGGGGTCCGGGAGCAATCCTCTGCACTCAGGCCATATAGCCAATATTCAAAATGGCACCGGCACCATTTTTATTAACGCTGCCGATGGCCTGAGAGGGCGAGATCGCTCCCCGCGCTCCCGCTGGACCACCAGGTAATTTTAAAACCTTTTTTGGGGGTTCGGGAGGGTGGGGAAGGGTTTTTTGATTATCGGATCGGTCGCAGCCGATAATCAGAACTCAAATCGGGCTGGGCAATAAAAATTTTAAGATTTGGATCGGAACCGGAACCGATCAGATTCCGGTTCTGATTCACATCTCTAGAAATTAGTATATATAATAAAAAAGCTGCATATGCCAGAATAATAGAAACACAGCCCATAATGACTGTATCAGCCTGTAGAGATACAGTATGTAGGGGCAGATTTTAAAAGCCCTACGCACGTAAATCCAGTTGGATTTACGTGCGTAGGGCGGTTACGCATGCCAGGCCCATTATCAAAAGGCCTGGTGGCGTGCGTAAAGCCTCAGGACGTGTGTAAGTCCCGGGGCTTACAAAAAGGGGCAGGGCAGGGGTGGGGCCAGAGCCTCCAGGCACAGGGACCATTTGCTGCTGTGCCCGAGATCGCTCGCTGGCTCTCGGCCCGTGCGCTCAACTTGCACCTGCCAGAGGCAGGTGTAATTTATAAAATAAAGGTAGGGGGGATTTAGGTAGGGCTGGGGGGTGGGTTAGATAGGGGACCTTTTACATAGAAATGGACCAAATAATTGAAAGTCTCACATTAATGAAGCTATATGAATAAAGGCAAATAAATTATATTGTAGAGAAAATGTAAGCAAATTGCAGAAAAAGCTGTATGACTCCCAAAATTGGTCCACAATACACCACAAAAATGAATAACTTGAAAATGCACTTTTGCATTAATAATTAACCTAAATGCTGACAATGAGACAGAAGGCACAAGTTTATAGAGGAAAATTATTTGAAGAAGAGGGAGGGGGAGAGAGAGGAAGGGGGTGAAATTAGGATATATAATAAAAAAGCCTCGGAGGGAATGGGGAAAGCCATTCGGGGATCCCCTAGGGCTCGGCACGCGCAAGATGCACTAGTGTGCATCCCCCCTGCGCTCGCTGACCCCAGATTTTATAACATGCGCGTGGCTGTGCACGCATGATATAAAATCGGGTGTACATTTGTGCTCGCCGGGTAGCTCGTACAAATGTACCCTGCGTGCGTAAGTTTAAAAATCCAGCCCATAATGTGACCAACCCTTCGGTTTGTCACTAGATGGCCCTAGGTCCCTTACTAGGTCTAGTAACAGCATGGGATTTTCCATTCTCTTTTACTCTCTTCACTGAGTTGACTGGATTGGCTATTCCAGGGCCATAAGGTGGAGTTGGGGAGTACAGAGTGTACTTATTTTGACTGAGAAGTTAAGGAGAAAGTAGCTTTTTTTGTTTTCTCACTGCTGAATTGGGCCCACTAACCCAGCTTGGTATTTTTCTTGCATTTAGAAGAGATCTTTTCTCAGTACACTCCCTGTCTGAGAAAGTCTGCCTCCCAGCTTTTGATAAATTTTCTTATGTTGGGGAACAATCTATGCCTTCTAATCCTGAGAGCAGGGGCTGGAGACCTGTGAGCAACCCCTTCTACCCCATAGAGAAGCAAGACCAGTGACAGCACTACCCAGGGTGAGACCTTCTGGATAGAGACTTTTGAATTTCTCCCCTTTTTGTTCATGTGGAGGTATTTGTCCCACCCCTCTACACAACCTGGTGAAGGAAACAGAGAGAATATAAGCTGAACTGGAACATTGGGCCTCTCTCTCTGAGAGATCCTTCAAGGTTATAGCATCAAGCATTGAGAGACTCCCAATTGGATCTCCATCCCCAAAGGAATCAGGACACAGGCCGTGGGCGTCAGACTGAACTTTGGACTCAGTGAGGATCTTTTTATGGCTTGGGGTTTCCCCATAGGATTTCCCCCCTCTTCTAGTTTGTTGCACGGATGAGTAGGCATTAGCAAGCTCACTCTTAGTTGCTGGAGAGAGATGGACACCAGCACCCCAGTAGGGACACTGTGGAAATAGTTCAGCTGTACAGTTTCAGCTGTTGAATGAGGTACAGTTATTGATCTTTTGAAAATGATCAGTAAATATCATTTGAACACCTAGTGTGAGTCCAGCCTGTCTGTCCTTGAGAACACCACACCAGAAAGACACACACACCATAGAAGAGACTCTCTATCACCTGGGCTACAGAGGGTTTCCTCTCCCCCACAGAATGAGCTCACTCCCTGGGAAGTTCAGGAAGAAGGGGAATGATGGCAAGAGGAGCCCCGACTTATAAATACTTTTATGGCCCTAGGGGAACCAGCACAACTCCAGCAAAGGGTTAAATAAGAACATCTATAAATAGACAGACAAGTCTATCTCCTTGTTAAGATTGGAGGGACATCAAAGTAAATATCCAACATTGCTCATGATGGAGGATGCAACGAGAGAAGTCACCTTTTCTGAGGGAAAACAGTCTACACTATTAAATGACAAAAAAAGTAGGTCTGATTCTAAGTGATGAGTTGACATCCAATGTTCAACCAATGGAATTTCAGTACAAGTATGTCGTATGCAGCTCAGATTTTCAAAAATCCTGGTCTTGAGCAATCATTTTGTTTTGCCTACATAAAGTAGAGGGCAGGGCAAAGTATAATATTAGTTTGCATTTTAGATTGCTGTCCACCCCGATGCAATTCACTATGGAAACACGGACCATACTGGGGGACCTATCTCTTGTTTGAAATCCTAAGGGTGAATTTTAAAAGCCTGGTGCACACCAAAGCCAGGAGATATGTGCAGAAGTAGGGGCTGGTGCAGATCTCACGGATTTTAAATTGTGCCTGCATACGTGCATATCTCCCGGTGTGCGCACAAATTTTTTTTTTTAAGGGGTGGGACATGGGCAGGGCATGAGCGGGACAAGGGTGTTCCAGGACTTTAACATGAAATGTGTGCATAAGTATTTACATACACAAATACGCACCATGGACCCTTGCTGCATAATTTTATTTCTGCTATGCATGGCGTGCAAGTCCTAAAACAAAAAAATGAGGCTAGTCAGCGAGGTTTTAAAGGTAGGGCCTAACAGGGGGGTTAGGAAGTTCTATCCTTTACTTGGGCGAACTGGGAGCGAACTAGGGAAACTGGTAATTGAGTCGTATCCAGTACAGGTGGTATTTGCGCACACATGCACATGCCCATATAAAACTGGGCGCACATGTACACACATACAGATTATTTTATATCATGCGCGCATATATGTGATTATGTTATAATACGGCTGTGTCCTTCGATGCGAGCCGTCATACAAGGGTACCTGTCACCAGTATTAAAGTTACCAGCCCTATGAGCAACTTCTGAATAAATGAGTATTTATCTGATAAGAAGCACTCTTTATGCACTGCACCTCTTGGACTTATTTGAAAACTATAAGAATAAGAGCCTCCTGACTGCTCTGTTTATACTAATAATTTCTCCGCTATCTCTAGCCTTTCCTTCCTTCCAGCAGTCTATGCCTCCAAGTTTAATTTCCCTGTTAAATGTAACTTTGCTTTTTCACGTTCAACCTTTTGTTTTGGTTACTGTTCTTGGTTCAGTTCCCCTATTCGATGTGAACCGACCTGATATGGTCTCTACCATGAAGGTCGGTATAGAAAAGTGTTAAATAAATAAAACTAGAATTAAAACCTCTCAGATTCTTAAAACTAGACTGAGCGAGGTACACATTTGCCTGCATTCTAAATAGTACTTGGGTTCAAGTAATTGTTGTATGCAGTGCCAGATTTAGACACATGCCACCTATGCTAAAGCTAAGAGCCTCAGATTATGAGGGAGGGATCTAAATATTAATTACCAAATTTCTTGCTAATATTATGTGGCCTTTTAAACTTCCCATAGCTTAGAGCCTCTGCAAGTCTTAATTCAGCCCTAATAATATGACATGGACAGACTGGGTAGTCCATATAGTCTTGATCAGCTGACGAGTTCTGTATTTCTGTGTTCTGTCACCCAACCATGTATAGTGAGAATTTTAATTTCAATTTTTTGAAAGCCACATGCACGCCTGTCTTTCATACATACACAAAGAATAAGCATTAGACATATTTGGATTCATTTGGGCTCATATCTGAATTTAGAACCCTTGCCATTCTAAAACTAACTACTTGACAGAAATTGATCTAAAATTTAAGATATGTACACATGACTTGAAGGTTTCCAGGTACCAATAAGTAAACCTACACCTTCAAATACAAACGTTTTCCAAAGAGTGGACCAGAATTATATTTTTCAGTACCTTTTCATCTCATCTTTAGAATTCATTTTTTCTCCTGTTTTAAATGAATTGTGTATTTATTTATTTGTATGCTATGATGTTTTATGTACTTGGAAAAGTAAATTTTATTTTGTGATTTTTCAGTCTTTTATTAATTTATTGTTCTTTATATTTTCTGATTATTGTTACCGTACCATGGGCATTGGAAAGCTGGTTATATATATATTAGAATTAAATTAAATCAAGTTCCTTTTAAATTGACAGTTCAAAAATGTACATCAGCTTGCCAAAAACATTCAGTGGGGGTGGGGGGGAGAGGAAATATATGTGCATGATTCTGTCTTTCCATGCCTCATAATAACAGATTATTGACGTAGGTTTTAAAGTTAACAATAGTACCCCAAAGAAAGAATAAATAGTTACTCTTCAACATAGTATATGCTACCAATTTTCGTTCACAAACTACCATGAAATTGATCTTAACTTAAAACGGTGCATCATGTGTAGCAGATATTGGCTCTCTATGACAAAATGTATGTAATAAAGCTATTATTTGTATCGTGAACACTTGGAAGTAGACATTCAAAGCCATTGAAAGCTAAATGGCAAGTTTTGGTATATTCAGCCACTTATCCAGCTAGATAAGCCATTATCTAGCTAAAATCTAGTTGGATAAAAATAGGCGTTCTAGGAGTATAACTAGGAGGAGTTACTTATCCGACTAACTTAGCCAGATAAGTAGCAAATTCAAACATATGTATCTGACCTACTATTGAACAGGTGTATAGTTAGCCAGTTATCCGGCTAATTGAATATCCCAACTAGGTTAGCCAGATAAGTCTTATAGGGTCATTTATCAAAATGATATAAGGTGTTTTTGCATGTGTTAAGAGCTTATTGCATGTGAAAAGCACTGTTAATGCATGCGATAGCACCATAATGATGCAATTCTGAAAAAGAGGAGGAGTTAGGGGTGGGCTTACCATTTTGTTGCATGGCTTTAATGGATTTTTGCTACCCCTTTTTCAGTAGTGTTAAGCTGTGCAATAGCTTGTGCTAAGACTTTATTGCTTTTTGTGATGTGTTCTCCAATGCTGGTTTTAGCAGTTCAGAGAGAGAGAGAGAGAGAAAGAGAGAGAGAGCACAAGACTAGCCATAATGCCCTCACCCTAGATAGGTATTTATATCTCTATGTGAGGCCCACCTAGTAACTCGAGGTAAGGTTTAGGTATTAGTGTAGGTGGTTAGGGGCCACTTTGACATTCAAAGTGAGATGTACAAACAGAACAGTGCTCTCTTGTGAAGATTTGATGACCTTCGGAGTGAGGAAACTCACCCAAAGATGAGATTTGTGCAATGTTCTCTCAACCTAGCTTGATGTTACCCAGGTAGGGCGTCCATCTCTCTCTCTCTCTCTCTCTCTCTCTCTCTCTCTCTCCCCCCCCCCCCCCAGCAGCATTCCTGACAGCTAGGCTGGTTCTCCAGGACCTTAAAACTACTAAACAAGGTCCCCCCAGTGGTTGCATGTAGGAAATACCACAATTCTGGCACCTATCTCAAAATGTGAAAAAGTTATCACATTTTGTGGTAACTTAGCTCTTCGCATAAGTATTAGCGCAAAATGCCTATTACCATAAAACATGCCCCTTTTTCTATTGCATGCTATATTTAGTGCATTTTGATAAATCCAGGCCTTAGCTGGCTACATCTGAATATCGACCTCTATAAGATTTAAAGTCATGATCCATGACTCAAGAATGTCAACTTGGCAGAAAGAAAACTTGAAAAGCCCCACAAAACACTGAGCTAGCAAATTAAACTAAGGCTAGCTTAAGGTAAGTAATAAAGTTTTAATGACTAACTGGATTAAAATAGATCCATTTGGCTATTTGTTTTCAGATTTAATCAAACCTTGCCTTAATAAACATGCTGCATTGCAGATACAATAAGAATCAAGGAAACATGATGAACAGTACTCCCAGTGGATATAACCCCTCCTAACTAAATTTAATGAAGGTCCTAGTGTTTGTTGACACTAAATTGAGCACAAAAGAAAGAATGTTGTCCATTGTCTTTTCAAAAAAAATCCTTAGAAAGCAATTTTGCTCAAATAAATTAACAGGAAGGAGAATAATAGAAACAGAACTCAATGCTACAGTGCAGAATTGGCCACTGTGCACATATCCACTGTCTGCACTTCAATACATGCTATTGATTTTTAAATCACATTTAGTTCTTTTTATTACATTTTGCTAAATCTGTCACTGTAAAGATTGACACAAAATCTAATCAAACTGTAAGAGAAGCATCAGTTTTATCTACTTATTCAGACACTGGTTAAATAACATCAGTACCTAATGCTTTTTTTTTTTTTTTTTACTAGGAATGGGTTCAGTGGCACTTCCCAGTTTTAAAGGTTATGTTCAGAATTCTCTCTTTTAACTTGGTATGGGTAGCACTACACATTGAAGTCATTCCTTCTTTCACAGAACACCACAAACAATTCCAGATTCCCCATACTGTCCTTCTAACATGTGTCAACCTGTCTGAAGAGGCTATTTCCAGTGCGAGAGAAGGATATGACGATGCAGTTGTAGACGTCCAGCAAGGATATGATTTGGTGCTACTCATGATTGTGATTTTGCTGACATGAACACGTTTAATAGGAAGTATATTGAGACTAATGACTAATCAAAAATATTTATTGATCTATGAGTTAGAAGTGAGGATGAAATGAATGACTGTCTACTTATGTTTCGTCTATACTGAAGCATAATGCAAATGTATTCTCAAATTCCTTTCAGATTGAATATTATTAAACCAAAGCTAATAAATGGGATGAAGAAGGTGGGACAATTATACACCAGAGGCAGCCAAGAAGAGGGTTACTAAATGAGCGTGGCATCTATACTATAAGCCTGATGACACAAAACGTAAATCCTTACGAGTTAACTTTCAAAGCAGTTATAGGTATGAAATTAACATATTCATGTGCAAGTAGCTTTTATTCACATACATGTTATTTTATAAAGATGCAAGCAAATTTTTTGTTTTGTGTGTATATTTACTTGTGCTAAAAAGGATAAGTTTAGGGGTGATCTTGAGCAGGCCAAGAGGTTCACATATAAAGTGCTAATTTATAAGAGATTTACATGAATACATTAGGCAATGTATCCATGCAATTTTACACTTGCTAATTAACTAGTGCAATTGGTACCAGACTCGTCTGTTTGCTATTTTTGGGTAGGAGATAGGGATGTGCAGGCAAAAAGTTTTCGTTGCGTATGTGATCCGTATTTGTGGGGGGTCAATTCCGTTTCATGCGGAAGTATGGAGAATTCAATAAGTTGTTGATCTGTAAATACGTTACTACTAAATTAACTACAACCCCCCACCCTCCTACCCCCCCAAGACTCACCAAAACTCCCTGGTGGTCCAGCGGTGGGGTCCGGGAGCTCACTTAGACCCTCGGTGCTAGTTTCATCATGGCGCCGATAGCCTTTGTCACAGGGGCTACCGGTGCCATTGGTCAGCCCCTGTCACATGGCCATCGGCGCCATCTTGTGGTCCTACCATGTGACAGGGGCTGACCAATGGCACCGGTAGCCCCTGTAACATAGTATGGGCAAAGGCTATCGGCGCCATTTTGAGTCCTGGCATCGGACGGCAGGTCGCTCCAGGACCTCCGTTGGACCCACAGGGACTTTTGGCCAGCTTGGGGGGGGCCTCTTGACCCCCACAAGACTTGCCAAAAGTCCAGCGGGGGTCCAGGAGCGACCTCCTTTCACGCTGGCCGTCCGATCCCAATACTCAAAATGGCGCCGATCGCCGCCATTTTGAGACTCAAAATCACCGTCCCGCCAATACTCAAAATGGCGCCGATCACCGTCATAGTGAGGGCAAAGGCGATCGGCGCCATTTTGAGACTCAAAATTGCCATCCCTCCAATACGCAAAATGGCGCCGATCGCCTTTGCCCTCACTATGACGGCGATCGGCGCCATTTTGAGTATTGGCGGGACGTTGATTTTGAGTCTCAAAATGGCGCGATCGCCTTTGCCCTCACTATGACGGTGATCGGCGCCATTTTGAGTATTGGCGGGACGGCAATTTTGAGTATTGGGATCGGACAGCCGGCGTGAAAGGAGGTCGCTCCCGGACCCCCGCTGGACTTTTGGCAAGTCTTGTGGGGGTCAGAAGGCCCCCCCAAGCTGGCCAAAAGTCCCTGTGGGTCCAACGGGGGTCCCGGAGCCCTCACTATGATGGCAATCGGCGCCATTTTGAGTATTGGCGGGACGGCGATTTTGAGTCTTAAAATGGCGCCGATCGCCTTTGCCCTCACTATGACGGCGATCGGCGCCATTTTGAGTATTGGCGGGATGGCGATTTTGAGTCTCAAAATGGCGGCGATCGGCGCCATTTTGAGTATTGGGATCGAACGGCCGGCGTGAAAGGAGGTCGCTCCTGGACCCCCGCTGGACTTTTGGCAAGTCTTGTGGGGGTCAGGAGGCCCCCCCCCAAGCTGGCCAAAAGTCCCTGTGGGTCCAACGGGGGTCCCGGAGTGACCTGCCGTCCGACGCCAGGACTCAAAATGGCGCCAATAGCCTTTGCCCATACTATGTCACAGGGGCTACCGGTGCCATTGGTCAGCCCCTGTCACATGGTAGGAGCACAAGATGGTGCCGATGGCCATGTGACAGGGGCAGACCAATGGCACCGGTAGCCCCTGCGACAAAGGCTATCGGCGCCATGATGAAACTATCACCGAGGGTCTGAGTGAGTTCCCGGACCCCACCGCTGGACCACCAGGGAGTTTTGGGGAGTCTTGGGGGGTCAGGAGGGTGGGGGGGGTTAAATTTTTATTTAGGCTGAATTAAACAGAAATCTGTTTAATACGTGGGGAGTCGCGATGCGTTTCGCCTCCCCACGTATTTAACAGATAGCAAAAAATAAGTTGCGGATTACAAATACGTGGAAAACGGATGCACACCACTAGTAGGAGGTAGTAGTAAGAGGATTTCGGTGAACTGGAGACAGACTGGATGAACTGGTGGAGGTATCAGTAAACTGAGGATTTCAAATATGAGCGTATATTTTAAAATATTCTTACTTCCATATATAAATCAGGGTTTTATGCATTCAAGTTATATTTTTTTGCATATAAAATATAAGCATATGTTTATAAAATAGGTAGAGAAAGTATATGCTTTCAATGACTTGCAAATATTTGTAATGTGGGGCCTCATCCTCCAGCTGATTGGATCCTTCAGAATGCAGCCTCTCCCTCCTATTTGCCCCTGCAGGATCTTGGATTTTGAAGCTCAAGAAAAAGTCTCAAAAGTCTATTCTATATTGTTCTCTGAGTAACTTCTAGTATATTTCCAATAGGGTGGATTTTCAAAGGCCTGCGAATGTAAAAAGAGGGGTTTAAGTGCATGGCATGGTCTTGCCATTTTAATATAGGCCGAGCCACGCACTTAAACCTTGCTACGTGCACAAGTGCCGGGCTTCTCCAAGGGGGCGGACCAGGGGTTGGGCAGGGGAGTGTGGCAGGGGGTGGGCGGGGATAGCGCCATTGTATGCTATCCCAGGAAAGCACATGTAACTTACTTCTGCTTATCAGAGCAAGTAAATTACGAAACAAAAAAAAAAGGATTATTTAGGCTACATATAAGGGTCAGGGTGGACAGGGGAAAGGGAAGGAAGGTTAGGCATGAGGGTAGGGAAGCTCCCTCTCAGTCCGCTCCTTAATTGGAGTGAACTGGGAGTGAACTGGGGGAGGCCCAATTGCATCACCGCACATATCAATGGAAAATTTGTCCCCCCAGCACGCGCTGTCCACACATGCGCACGCGGATTTTAATATCCGGCGCTCATGGATGCATGCGTGCTTCTTTGAAAATCAACCCATAGGTTCTTTCAAAATCAAGATCATCAGTCTTTACTTCTTTCAAATTAGCCTCCGATCTAGCTTCAACCCTTTATGGCTGGGCTGGTTCTGCCTTACTTTCCTTATCACAAATTCAATTTTAGAACTGCTGAAAATACATCACCATCCTCCCAACCTCTAGCACAACTGAAAATGCACTATCACAGTCCTAGCTTTAAGTATTGTTGAGATCACATTATCATCATAGTTCCAGCTCTTGGTATTGTTGGAAGTGCTTTATCATAATCCCTTTACAACAATTCAAACTTTCATCACTGCTCTCAAATTCTTCCTTAGTCTTCAATAGAAAATATTCCTTCAGAGTCTCTGCCTTACTTGGCAGTGCTGCTGTACCTCTCATGCAGCAGCGCCAATTCCACTTTCGTAAAGCTCAAGTACTTTAAACTGCAAAAATCTCTCTCTTTAGCAATTCTGGAATGTCCCTCCCCCACACTACAAGCTCTCAGTTACTTTATCTGATTAGCAGTTCAGTTGTCCTCTCTTAGGGGCCGATGCAATACAGTGCACTCAGCCGAGCACACTGTATAACCCGCACTCCGACGCGGGTTAAATAGGCGCTAATCCACCCCCTAATGCAAAAGGGGGATTGGCGCCTATTTAACCGGCATCAGACCCTGAGTGAATGCAATATTCTCATCACATGCAGATGCATGTGAATGAAGCTATTACTCATTCACTCCGCAAGCAAAAAAAAAAGTGTGCATCTCAGATGCACATTTTGCTCTCAGATATTAACACCTGCCTGGAGCAGGTGTTAATAGTTGAGTGCAGGTAAAAGAAGTACAGAAAAGCAGAATAAACTGTTTTTCTGTACTTCTTTTCTTAGGTTAAAAAAAAAAATACCTCAGCAGACTGGCGAGTTATGAAGACCGACGCCAATAAACTTGGCGGCAGTTTTCATAACCAGCCATCTGCCAGTAATGAAAACGGATGTAGGCAGGATCTATACCACCATCTCTCTGAGATCCCTCCCTCAGAGCTCCCTTAGGTCTCCCAGTCATTTAGTAGCTTATTTTTTAAGTTATAAACATATTTTTCAACAAATGACATGGACTACTATTGATCATGCTCCAAAATCTATTAGAGGTGGCAATCAGGAGAAGCAATTAGCTTTGAAGGATCAGATGTGGATCTTTAAATTAGATGCAAAAGCCCCGAATGGTTTAAATGAAGATATCGATTGGTTTGACACTTTGTGACGTTTGATTGACATTTTGTGGCAAATAGCAACTCTGATTGGTTATTTTGAAACCCTGAAGTAGTGAAAAAATTTACTACAAACACCTTTGTCCAGTAGAAAGAAGGATTTGATTGGGCAAGATGGCGAGTTCCCCTGAAGCAGAGAGCAGTTGAATAAGCTCTCGAAATGCTGCCAGTGTCGGGTGTTGACTGTATTCCTCGCTTATTTAAGCTAAGTCATTTTTTATATAAAAGAAGAATTGAGAGTCTTTTGCTACAAAGAAAAATTGAAAAATTTTACTTGCAACACAAAAACAATACAAAAATGACTGGACTTTTATGACATAGTTCCAGTGACGTTAGTGTTTCCCCGCAGCGGTTCCGGCTGTTGAGGTGCAAGGTTTGAGCAACTGTGTCTTATTTATATAAGGCTTTGGTGCTGTTTTGTGTGAGGATTAGTTTAGATTCACAGCATGCCTGGAGTGTGTATTGGAATTAGACCTTAATTTTAATCATGGTCTGTTTAGCAAAAATGTTCACAGCACTTTACTGAGTTTTATATCTGCAAGCATTTGTTTGAATATCCTCTAGTGCTGTACTGAAATCTTGCACAGTTCTCAGGTCTCTGTCTGCTTCACACTGGCATATCACTCCCTGCTACAATGTAATTTTTAATATCTGTAGCAGTTAGTTTAATCTTATTAATCCATTCTGCTTCCCACCATCAGTTTCCTGCCTTTGTTTCTAACTTCTTAGCTAGGAAGAAGTGGTGCTGGGTTTTTCTAACCCTATCTCACAGGATACATCTGTAGACAGAAGTTAATTATCTGTCTCTATGAAATGGATTCTTTTTTTTAAGTTTAGAAAGGCAAAATAAAATATAATAGAAATAACAGGTACAAGTATACTTTACTCACTCGATCTCACAGGATCTTTCACACACACACACACACACACACACACACACACACACACACACACACACACACACACACACACACTCATTCTCTTTAGCTCTCTCATATACACACATCCCAGGCAAGCTCCATTCCTTCTTATACACACATTCAAAGATCCCCAGGCAGGCTCCCAGTCATTCTCACTCCTTCCCCTCCCCCCCCCCCCACCCCCCAGCAAACACCCATTCATTCTCACATACACATAAACATAAAGGTAGGCAGACGTTCTCACACACAGACACCCAGGCAGGTAGCCATTTATACGCTCACATTCATACACACATGCATGCTTCCCATTCACACACATACTGAAGGCAAGCCCCCTCTCTTTCATTAGCCAGCAGCCTTGGAGCCTCTCTCACTCTTTTGCTGCCACTGCCCACTGTCACTGCTGTGTGCCAATTTGGGAGGGGCCGATCATTGTACTGAAGCCCATTCTGCTGCCTTGTCTGTGCAGGCCCCGCAGTATTACAAATTCACGGGGCTAGCACTTCTATGGTGCTGATCTCGTGCATTGTGAAATCAGCATATAAAGGTACTACCCTCACACATTTTTAATACCATGGGGTTGGCAAGGCAATGAGAAGGGTGCATTTCTATGCTTAGTTGCTGGTGGGATGAGGTTCACCAGCAGCCACATGGCACGGCCCTCTCCCCATTTTTCAGTCGCCGAGGGGATGGGGGTCTACTGATAGCCACATGGGCCTCCCTATATCAGCCATCAGTGCCCACTTATGGCCCTGTGCCCAGGGGATTTGCTCCCCCCTCGGTTTGTCACTGAGATTACCCCATACACCCTTTTCTTCATTTCCACCTCTAACTTTTAAGGATCCACTGTGTTTATCCCATGCCTTTTAGAATTTGTTTACTGTTTTCATCCTCACCACCTCTTCTGGAAGGGTATTCCAGGTATTCATAGAGATGTGCTTCAGCCAAACCTTTCGGTACGGCCTTCGTTATTGGCCCGCCGTGGGAAATTTTGGTTTCCCATGGTTTGGGCCTTTTTTTTCGCCTCCCCCCCCCCCTGAATTTCGGGTTAGTGTGCACCAACCCTGAAAAATGAATTTTCCTGAAATTTCAGGAAAATTTGCTTCGCTTTTCGGGGTTGCCGAAACAGGACAAATTAGACAATTTCGTTGAAATTGTCTAATTTGTCCCAGTCAAATTCACAACTCTAGTATTCACCACACTCTCCATGAAGAAATATTTCCTGATGTTAGTTCTGAGTCATCACTCCTGGAGTTTCATTTCAAGACCCCTATTTCTAATGTTTGCTTTTCAATGGAAAAGATATGATACAGACTTTCAGATACTTGAAAGCTTTTAATGATCCAAAGACAACGACAAACCTTTTCCGTAGGAAAAAAATCAACAGAACCAGGGGTCACGATTTGAAGCTCCAGGGAGGAAGATTCAGAACCAATGTCAGGAAGTATTTCTTCACGGAGAGGGTGGTGGATGCCTGGAATGCCCTTCCGAAGGAAGTGGTGAAGACCAGAACTGTGAAGGACTTCAAAGGGGCGTGGGATAAACACTGTGGATCCATAAAATCAAGAGGCCGTCAATAAAGAGTGGGTGGCTAGCCAGAATGACGGCTACTGCCTGGAGACAATACCCTTATTCAATAAACATACACATGGTTACTGTGACTCCAACATCGCTCTAAGCTACAACAGCAAGAGGAAATGTGGAAAAAAGGATTCGCACTCACAAAGTGGGGAGTAGCTGGCTTGTTACGGCGGTTACTACCCCAAACCAAATAAGCCTGATACTTCACTTTCAATGCATATCCAGCATAGCTCTCTGCTTCAACGGCAGGGGAGAAGAAAAACTGATACTTCACGCATATCCAGCATAGCTCCCTGCTTCAACAGCAGGGGAGAAGAAAAACTGATACTTCACGCATATCCAGCATAGCTCACTGCTTCAACGGCAGGGGAGAAGAAAAACTGATACTTCACGCATATCCAGCATAGCTCTCTGCTTCAACGGCAGGGGAGAAGAAAAACTGATACTTCACGCATATCCAGCATAGCTCTCTGCTTCAAAAGCAGGGGAGAAGAAAAAAGGATTCACACTCACAAAGCGGGGAGTAGCTGGCTTGTTACGGCGGTTACTACCCCAAACCAAATAAGCCTGATACTTCACTTTCAATGCATATTCTGCTTCAATGGCAGGGGAGAAGAAAAACTGATACTTCACGCATATCCAGCATAGCTCTCTGCTTCAACGGCAGGGGAGAAGAAAAACTGATACTTCACGCATATCCAGCATAGCTCTCTGCTTCAAAAGCAGGGGAGAAGAAAATAGGATTCACACTCACAAAGCGGGGAGTAGCTGGCTTGTTACGGCGGTTACTACCCCAAACCAAATAAGCCTGATACTTCACTTTCAATGCATATCCTGCTTCAATGGCACGGGAGAAGAAAAACTGATACTTCACGCATATCCAGCATAGCTCTCTGCTTCAATGGCAGGGGAGAAGAAAAACTGATACTTCACGCATATCCAGCATAGCTCTCTGCTTCAAAAGCAGGGGAGAAGAAAAAGGATTCACACTCACAAAGCGGGGAGTAGCTGGCTTGTTACGGCGGTTACTACCCCAAACCAAATAAGCCTGATACTTCACTTTCAATGCATATCCTGCTTCAATGGCAGGGGAGAAGAAAAACTGATACTTCACGCATATCCAGCATAGCTCTCTGCTTCAACGGCAGGGGAGAAGAAAAACTGATACTACAAGCATATCCAGCATAGCTCCCTGCTTCAACGGCAGGGGAGAAGAAAAACAACCAATAAGGGCTGAATAACACAGTCTGGGTAAAACAAATAAGCATGGGTGTAGCTTGCTTATTGCCGCGGTTACTTCCCCTACTACCCATAACTAATCAAGCTTGATATTTCACTTGGTTGCAGCTCCATCACTGCTCTCTACATTAATGGTGGGGGTGGAAGGGAAATAGAACCAAAGAGCTAAGAGAAACAGATAAGTATGAGAAAAAAATGTGAAGCTTGCTGGGCAGACTGGATGGGCCGTTTGGTCTTCTTCTGCCGTCATTTCTATGTTTCTATGTTTCTATGTTTCTATGCCATACTGGGTCAGACCAAGGGTCCATCAAGCCCAGCATCCTGTTTCCAACAGTGAACAATCCAGGCCATAAGAACCTGGCAAGTACCCAAAAACTAAGTCTATTCCATGTTACTGTTGCTAGTAATAGCAGTGGCTATTTTCTAAGTCAACATAATTAATAGCAGGTAATGGACTTCTCCAAGAACTTATCCAATTCTTTTTTAAACACAGCTATACTAACTGCACTAACCATATCCTCTGGCAACAAATTCCAGAGTTTAATTGTGCGATGAGTGAAAAAGAGCTTTCTCTGATTCGTTTTAAATGTGCCACATGCTAACTTCATGGAGTGTTATTATCTGAAAGAGTAAATAACCGATTCACATCTACCCATTCTAGACCTTTCATGATTTTAAACACCTCTATCATAACCCCCCTCAGTCGTCTCTTCTCCAACACTGGCAAGTTAAATGTAAGACATTGATAAGACAGGCTAAGAGAGAATTTGAAAAGAAGTTGGCTGTAGAGGCAAAAACTGACAGTAAAAACTTTTTAAAATATATCCGAAGCAGAAAGCCTGTGAGGGAGTCAGTTGGACCGTTAGATGATCGAGGGTTTAAAGGGGCACTTAGAGAAGATAAGGCCATTGCGGAAAGATTAAATGAGTTCTTTGCTTCAGTGTTTACTAAAGAGGATGTTGGGGAGGTAACCGTACTGGAGACATTTTCATGGGTAATGATTTAGATGGACAACCAAATCACGTTGAACCTAGAAGATGTGGTAGGCCTGTGTGGTAGTAAATCACCTGGACTGCATGGTATACACCTCAGCATTCTGAAGGAACTCAAAAATGAAATTTCATACCTATTAGTAAAAATTTGTAACCTATCATTACAACCATCCATTGTACCTGAAGACTGGAGGATAGCTAATGTAACCCCAATATTTAAAAAGGGCTCCAGGGGCAATCCAGGAAACTACAGACTGGTTAGCCTGACTTCAGTGCCAGGAAAAACAGTGGAAAGTGTTCTAAACGTCAAAATCACAGAACATATAGAAAGACATGGTTTAATGGAACAAAGTCAGCATGGCTTTACCCAGGGCAAGTCTTGCCTCACAAATCTGCTTCACTTTTTTGAAGGAGTTAATAAACATGTGGATAAAGGTGAACCGGTAGATATAGTATACTTGGATTTTCAGAAGGCGTTTGACAAAGCTCCTCATGAGAGGCTTCTAGGAAAAGTAAAAAGTCATGGGATAGGTGGCGATGTCCTTTCAAGGATTGCAAACTGGCTAAAAGACAGGAAACAGAGAGTAGGATTAAATGGACAATTTTCTCAGTGGAAGGGAGTGGGAAGTGGAGTGCCTCAGAGATCTGTATTGGGACCCTTACTTTTCTATATATTTATAAATGATCTGGAAAAAAATATGACGAGTGAGGTAATCAAATTTGCAGATGATACAAATTTTTTTCAGGGTAGTTAAATCACAAGCAGATTGTGATAAATTGTAGGAAGACCTTGTGAGACTGGAAAATTGGGCATCCAAATGGCAGATGAAATTTAATGTGGATAAGTGCAAGGTGATGCATATAGAGAAAAATAACCCATGTTATAATTACACAATGTTGGGTTCCATATTAGGTGCTACCACCCAAGAAAGAGATCTAGGTGTCATAGTAGATAACACATTGAAATCGTCGGCTCAGTGTGCTGCGGCAGTCAAAAAAGCAAACAGAATGTTGGGAATTATTAGAAAGGGAATGGTGAATAAAACAGAAAATGTCATAATGCCTCTGTATTGTTCCATGGTGAGACCACACCTTGAATACTGTGTACAATTCTGTTGGGTTTGAGGCATAGTGTGGACTCTTAGTCGCTGTGGAGATGACTCCTCCCAAAGGGAGGGGCCCTATGGGGAACCACAGTGATAGGCTAGACTCAGCGAGCAGACACTGGAGATGGAAAGCTTTATTGTACTGCTGTAGATAGATGGTAATAATGCAGGAAGAGATGGCACTGAAGTCCAGAAAGGTGCCTCAGTTGGAAAAGTCTCAACCAGATGTACAAGGTTGATAGTGTTCCGCAGAGCAGGGTAAGCCGAACCTGGTGGGTGGAAATGGAGAGCTGGATCATAGAGGTACTCACTGAAGAGTAGTGCAGGAATCCTCCTGGTAGTTGGTGAAGGTGGGACCAGCGGTCCGTGATGCAGGATATGTCTGAGCTGGATAGGCCCTCGAGGAGCGAGTATCTGGAAGCACAGATGATCCTGTAAGAGAAGAAAGACCATCGAGGAGCAGTTGTCTTAGTAGTAGAAAACCGCGAAGGGTAGTTGGAAGCGAGAGGCCCCTGAGGAGCGGGAGCCCAGAGCTTCTTCAGGAGCGAAATACCCCAGAGGGTAGCGAGGAGTCTAAGTGTGCAGCTTAGAAGCAGTCAGAGTAGCTAAATTGAAGCTCATTTGTTATGAGCAGAGTGGAGGCTTAAATACCCAGAGGTATTGATGTCATGCGGTGGGGACGCCCCCGAGGTTCCCGCCATGACATATAGATAAGCGTAGGCAGTGTGCGTGCGCCCTAGGATGCCACGGGAAGGAGCATGGCAGACGGGGACACCCATACTGAGTTGGAGACGCTGAGGGTTTCAGCACTAGGCACTGGAGGCAGCCATCTTACCCATGGAGGTAGAGAAAGGCAAAAAAGAGGTGAGGCAGAGCGGTCGCAGCCATCTGCGACTGACGGATGCAAAATATTCTGGTCACCGCATCTCAAAAAAGATATAGTTGCGATGGAGAAGGTACAGAGAAGGGCGACCAAAATGATTTATTTTATTTATTTATGGATTTTATATACCGGGAGTTCCTGTATACAATACATATCACTCCGGTTCACAGTTAAACGGTAATAACTACTGCCATGTGGCAGTTTACATGGAACTTAAGGGAAATGGAACAGCTCCCCTATGAGGAAAGACTAAAGAGGTTAGGACTTTTCAGCTTGGAGAAGAGACGGCTGAGGGGGAATATGACAGAAGTGTTTTAAATCATGAGAGGTCTAGAATGGGTAAATGTGAATCGATTATTTACTCTTTCGGATAATAGAAGGACTAGGGGGCACTCCATGAAGTTAGCATGGGGCACATTTAAAACTAATCGGAGAAAGTTCTTTTTTACTCAACGCACAATTAAACTCTGGAATTTGTTGCCAGAGGATGTGGTTAGTGCAGTTAGTACAGCTGTGTTTAAAAAAGGATTGGATAAGTTCTTGGCGTAGAAGTCCATTACCTGCTATTAATTAAGTTGATAGCCACTGCTATTACTAGCAACAGTAACATGGAATAGACTTAGTTTTTGGGTAATTGCCAGGTGCTGTGGCCAAAGATTATCTAAGCCTGCTTGCCCCATGACTTCCTAAATACCTGCATGATGCCTGCAGGCTTAGAGAGGCTTTGGTCATGGTGCCTGCTCTACTACTCAGCCCATCTCTGTCTCCTCTGTCTGCTGATCCTGACCAAGCCACTATTGCTCCACTTCCAGTCAAGATATATTTGATGTTATCCCCAGGAAGGCATTTCCAAAAATAATATATGAGGAGAGGAGAAATCATAGGGAAACTGATAATGCGACCCATGTGACAGAGTAGAGGTCATCCAGCACTATACTAAAAAAAGCAATTATTCAGAAGTAGCAAGATATACAGTATATTCACATCTCCCAAGGGTATTTTTATAAGATAGGATACACATTTATTATTTACTTGAATTAATGAATACTTTGGGCTAGCAATGTTTTAAACACCTGTTTTGAGTGAATTAAGCTGTGGTGGGTTGGCATAACAGCTGCTGAGGGGTGGGGAAAGCCGTGAAACAAACACAATAGAGAAAATATAGTGCTACAAGAAGCAAAGCATTTATTTTCAAAAACCTGTCAAGTCTTGCAAATAAACAAACAAATTGTCTAGGAAAGTCTTTATTTTGCAGGACTGAGAAATAAGCAAATACAGTCCAGGAACATCTCTTCCTCTCAAGATTAACAAATGAGCAATTTTCTTTGACTGCAGCAAGATTTCAAAGTATAAAAGCAGTACAAGGTGCAGGAATGTCCTTCCATTTATCTGGCAGGGATCTTCTCTACTTTCTGGTTTTCAGACTTTTCAGCCTCCAGCTGAAAGCAAACTGGAGGTCTGTGAGCATAGTTCAGGGGACATGGTGAGAGATCAGGTGCAGCTGAGGGCAGTGTTCTAACAGCCACATGTTTTACACTAATTTTCAAAAATAAACCACTTACATGGCTTCACTTTGAAAATTAGCAAGCGTAACATGCGCATGTACAAAGGTGCGCGCACTTTGCACCTGTTCTTTGTCTGAGCAGAGGAAAGAGTTTAAAATGGTGCACACTTTTGAAAATTAAATGTATGCATGCTGCTCCCACACACAAAAACAACACTTTTCAATGCAGCTAAAAGTTCATACTATGTAACTCCAGAAAACTTTTAGCCATCTTTGAGGACAATGATCAATCACGTCATTTTTTGTACCTGGTACCTTTGAAAATTGCCCTCCCCTTGTATAGGCCACACAGATGCAACCTTAGCCAAAGTCACTCAGATATGTGTGTGGTCAGTCACAGAGTCACAGATGTACCCTATTGACACACATTTACACATTTAGGTTCTGATTTTCAACGCTGTTCATGTGAATAAAACAAGGTGTACATGCATAGATGAGTGCTCTGAAATTGAACAGGGTTTGTGCACGCCATTCATTTTCATGCATAATGTTACAGAAACTGGAGAGAGTCTGGGGGAAGACGGGGGCAGGAACTGGACCTTATGCGGATATTTTTCAATTTTAAAAACTGTGAGTGTACGTTTACCACACAGTTTACGTCCTCCAACCGACGGGCGTAATCTTGTGTCTGGGAGTTTATGTGCCTTATGCACACATTTTGAAAGTGCACGTATGTCCATAAAGTCACTTGGGAATCTGGAGTAAAGTCTGCACGTGAACGTTAGGCACACACTATCCTCCCACAATGCACAGTTACAAAATTACTCTTCTTGAAAGTAATTTTGTGACTGGATTGGGATAAAGTCGGCCCATTGCACCCACATTTTCTTTATTTTTTTAAATAAATTTGCAATAAATATAATATCAAGCAAAACCTGAAAGGTGATATATAGAGAGATATGCCTATTAAAGAATCAGGAAAAAACAAATATGAAGAAAAATACAAACATAGCTCCGTAACTTAAGTCCTCAAATGTCTAATTCCAATAACCATAGCTTCTTGAAGTAATCCAAGAAAGGAAAAGAAAAACACAGAAAAGGATTGCAAATCAAGATATATAAATATAGATATATATAAAGTTAGGGATTACATTACGCTAGTGGCAGTTGACTCAGCCACTGGGGATCTCAAATCCATCTTTGCATCTAGAAATGCAGTAAGCTGAGGAGGATAAAAAAATATATACTTATTTGATTGAAATTTAGCAATACATTTGCAAGGGGATTTTAAAAAGAACATTGCTCCTAACTGCAAAATTGCAGGAGGCATTAACAAAAACTGTTTATGTCTCTTTTGGGTGCTCCTGGATATGACAGGGAACATTCTAACTTTACAATTCCAAATGGAAACATTTCTAACTTTGAGGAAAGTCATAGTAGTAATTCCCTATCTGAATTCAGAACTAAAGAGACCAGCAAGGTAGTAGATAAGGCAGACTCTACTTCAGATCTTTCCAAAAAATCAGTTTCATTTAGGAAATCAATTTCTTGATCAGGGACAGGAACATAAATTGGGCCATGAGTTGCTTCCTTTTTTGACTGTGGCACATAGTAAATTCTTGAAATCAGCAGAATATTCTGTTCTGGAATTTTCAAGCATTCTTTGAGGAATCTTTTAAATAAATTAATAGGTGTAACAGAGGAGAGTTTTGGGAAATTTATGACACGGTTTACAATGTCTGGAAAACTTGTTCAAATATTCAATTTTCCTAGACATACCTATAACTCAGTCTCATGTTCTACCACAGAAGCCACAATGGAATCACTTTTCAAGGTAACTTGAGCCATTTGTGTAGAGATTGCCCCATTGCTACCAAGGCCTCCCAAAAAGACTCCATACTGAAGTGTTTAGGACAGAATAAAATAAAAATTCCAGACAAAACAGTCCCTTGTGATATTGTACCTTGAGTAAGACCTACAGATCTTCGACTGTGTACCACATCTCCAATACAGGTATCCAACTCCTGAAATTGCAAAGATGCTGCAGTTTTGGCAGGACCTCCTTCCATAGGCAATGAGGGTGTCAATGACTGTAAAACATGGCCACCATCTCACTCCCTACAGCTGCACTAATATCCAAGATGTCATTGGTCCATGCCAGGGCAGCTACATCCCTGAATAGGGGCTCTCCTGAGTTTCTGTGATTCTGCCTTAACCTCAGGACTCAGCTTGGTATCAAGGCCAAGGACATCTGAAGAGTCGCCGACTCCAAAAGAACAGTTGAACTGTACCTTCCCGAATATCCCATCTTGAGCCTCCAGCTTAATGGTAAACTGGTCAATTGGAAGGACTCACTGAGTTGGAGGGGGACACCCAGTAATGACCCTTTCGCTCACCATAGGTAACTTCAACTGAAGCCAAGTTGGAGAGAACCTTCAGCATTCCACCATCTTGAAATCCAGAGAAGATGGCTGTTCCCATATTTTCAAAGCAAACTTATGCACACAAGTTTGGTTTGAAAATGTTCAGGCAATTGCCCTTCATCGTGCATGAACATTATATCTTTTTTTCACCCATGTGCACACAATATTACACCAGCTTTTCTCAGGTCATAATTTGTGCAGGTTAACTGTACATGCATACTTATGAAAATAAATAAAAGTTTGTGCCTAAGTCCCAAGTCAGCTTCTGGAACACTTATCCATATAAAGGTACACACGAAATCAGTATACGAGAATTCACTGAGCCCTGGGCAATTTTATAATAACCATTTACATGCATAAAAACATGTTTCAAAATATGTAAATGGCTATGAAAATTCAGCTCATAAAGTCTGAAATACATAAGTAATCTCGGTCACACATACACATCCTTACAGAGCACTAGAATCCAAGGGAAGTTATCTTCAGCTGAGTGCTGTTAGGAATAGTGATTGCCCCTGGCCAGATAAGCCACTTTCAAAGGACTCTTAAAATAAAGTTAAAAAAATAATTATTAATAGACAAGCATCCTGTATAGTCAAATAGCAGATCTGGGGGAATGTGGCTTAATTTACATGCTAATTTATTTAAACTGTCCTTGCAGGAACTGAAAATCAGCATAATGTGTGTTTGGCTATGAGATTTTATGGACCTTTTTGCTGCTTGTAAGTAAGCTGGCATCCCCTGGTATCTAAGCAATAACAATAGCTCTATTTACTATCACTTTAGAGTGAATTAAGCACTGGCATTTCAGTAGCTTTATGGCAAGCTGAATAAGAAAAGAGAGATATGGACTACAAATTGCTTCTTTTAAATTAAAAGTGTGCTGAACTGTCAGTAATATGAGAGCAGCAAAAATGCACTTCCAGTAAAACAGAGAAGAGATTATTGTTTGCTTTCCTCTAATTGATAATGAGTATCATTTGTGAGCTAGGAGCCATTTGAGATGAAGGAACAACTAAGTCAGGTATTCCTGTAACACAGAGGTGCTCAAGATTGCAATTCCCAGCAAATGCTTGCAGGTTGAGTTCCAATATGTGTCCAACTCCTGCCTTTTGGATAGATATTAACCTGTTAACATGCACACGAAGAAAGGCAAGATTAAGTCTTACCCTGCCAAGGGTACCCAGCCTGCATCTGGGCCCCTGAATTTCTTTGTTGCACCTTATGCCAGCCTTTCTGGAGCATCCTTGGATAGTGGAACCACTGGAGATCTTTCTGCAGTGTGCCATTCATATCCATAAATTCCTCTTAGCTCTGGGCAAACTTTTACCCTCCTTCAACTTTCATCACAGTGGTTTTTTGCAGGTGTTGGAGTTGGAGCAATACTCAGAGTGGAGACTACTTCTACGGCCAAGTCCATAAGCAAAGCATGTCAAACAGCACTGACTGATACATGGGAGTAACCTGCACCGCGCGGCAGATACTATCCCGGGAAGCTTGCTGGGCAGACTGGATGGACTATTGGTCTTTTTCTGCCATTATTTCTATGTTTCTTGACAATGGGGACTCTCCAAACCCAAAGGTCTTCTCACTGGTGAAAAAATTAGGGTTAATAGATGCAGGAATCTCAACCACTTTCCAGTGCTTATAGCTTGGCCAAATGAGGCAATAGGAGATAGGGATGTGAATCGTTTTAGGACGATTAAAATTATCGTCCGATAATTTTAATATCGTCTTAAACCGTTATGGAACACAATACAATAGAGATCCAACGATTTATCGTTATAAATCGTTAGAATCGTGAGCCGGCACACTAAAACCCCCTAAAACCCACCCCCGACCCTTTAAATTAAATCCCCCACCCTCCCGAACCCCCCCCAAATGAGTTAAATAACCTGCGGGTCCAGCGGCGGTCCGGAACGGCAGCGGTCCAGAACGGGCTCCTGCTCCTGAATCTTGTTGTCTTCAGCCGGCGCCATTTTCCAAAATGGCGCCGAAAAATGGCGGCGGCCATAGACGAACACGATTGGACGGCAGGAGGTCCTTCCGGACCCCCACTGGACTTTTGGCAAGTCTCGTGGGGGTCAGGAGGCCCCCCACAAGCTGGCCAAAAGTTCCTGGAGGTCCAGCGGGGGTCAGGGAGCGATTTCCCGCCGCGAATCGTTTTCGTACGGAAAATGGCGCCGGCAGGACATCGACTGCAGGAGGTCGTTCAGCGAGGCGCCGGAACCCTCGCTGAATGACCTCCTGCAGTCGATCTCCTGCCGGCGCCATTTTCCGTACGAAAACGATTTGCGGCGGGAAATCGCTTCCTGACCCCCGCTGGACCTCCAGGAACTTTTGGCCAGCTTGTGGGGGGCCTCCTGACCCCCACGAGACTTGCCAAAAGTCCAGCGGGGGTCCGGAAGGACCTCCTGCCGTCCAATCGTGTTCGTCTATGGCCGCCGCCATTTTTCGGCGCCATTTTGGAAAATGGCGCCGGCTGAAGACAACAAGATTCAGGAGCAGGAGCCCGTTCCGGACCGCTGCCATTCCGGACCGCCGCTGGACCCGCAGGTTATTTAACTCATTTGGGGGGGGTTCGGGAGGGTGGGGGATTTAATTTAAAGGGTCGGGGGTGGGTTTTAGGGGGTTTTAATGTGCCGGTTTTGCGATTTTTAGATTTTTCACGATTTTTCACGATTTTTCACGATTTTTCACGATATTTTACCCCCCCAAACGGCAACAATACGATTCCCTCCCCCTCCCAGCCGAAATCGATCATTAAGACGATCGAGGACACGATTCACATCCCTAATAGGAGATCTTCAGGAATTCTTTAGCGAATTTATATTGGGAGTACCACTGAAATGGCAACTGCTTCTAGGTTGATCAGAAAACTAAGGACTGGTGTCATGTTTGAACCCCAAAACCTCATACTCAAAAGAAATCTGGAGAGTTTTCTCTAGGATAGAGACTTATATTTCAGCTCATATGTTTAATACTGTTTTAAAACCGTTCATTGTAAAGCTCTGTTAGCTGCATTACCAGTTCTGTGGAAACCGATGTGATGTTCCAAACGAATGTCGGTATATAAAAATGTTAAATAAATAAAATAAATAAATATGGATAATTTGGAAACTAAACTTTTGAATCCAGAGTTAATGTCCATGATGATTTACTTCAGGACTATTATTCATGTGACTATCCTGGAAGGGAGAGTTTCCCTATTACAGAAGCAGAATGTACCTCTAATTTTAAGGATATGCTTTTCTTGCATAGGAAAATTGAATGTATGGAAAATATCTTTAAAAGGAATAAATTGTGTCTTCTCAAATTCCCCAAGGTAAAGGGAAACATTCCATCTGGATATGTTTAGGTTCTAGTTTTAAGAAATTATTAAACTCCCAGATGAAATTCTACGAACAATTAAAAAGTCCAATTAAATTCCACTGGCCAGGCAAAAAAGAACTCTAGTGAAGTAGAGCATAGGGGACAAGTTCCCTTTTACAGTATGACCCTGACTCAAATTCTAGAGCAGGATGAAGAAGAAATTTCACACTGATAGTGTCTTTTGCTTTGGAAGTGGGCAAAATTGGACTCACAAGGGATTTTTTTTCATCACAGGATTGACTCTTTCCTTGTTCATAAGAGGGAAATTTTCAAATGTGTGAGCAAATGTGCACTTACTCACAGCTACTGTTATGAACCCTGCCTGCGGAGCTAATCCCCATGAGCAGGCCCTGCTCACCTTGCTTTTGCTCCTTCTGCCTGCTTCCCAATGCGGCCGGATGCCGCCGAAGTCGGGCCTTCTTTGCGGCCGGAGCCACGGACTTGCCTTCCCCCTGCAGCCCGGAGGCCACCCATCGGGTCTCCTCTTCACCGCGTCTGGTGCCGTGGACTTTCAGCGCCATCTTCACAGCACGGAGCTGCCGCCGACATCCTGCACATCTTCGCGGCTGGAGGCCGCAAGCCTCAGCCTGGATTGGCGGCTGGAGCTGCCCACGGGGCCTCCTGCAGCGGCTAGAGCCGCTGCCGTTGTTGGGGCCTGCTTCCCAGGCCCAGCCCTGCTTCTGCACATCGATGTAGGGCAGGACTGCTGTCCACAGTCCTGCACAGCTTCCTTCCTGCTTCTAGGCATGCAGTCACGCTTCTCTGCTACATTTAAAGGGCCCACAGCCAGATATGCCCTGGGCCCCACCTTTGTGACTGTTTCCTGTGCTAGCCCTATAAAAGGGCTATTGCTGCATTTCCTCGTCGCCTTGCATCGGAATTACTTCACTCCTGGAGGCTCCTGCCTGCCAGAGCTCCGTCAGGTCTTCTGTCTTCTTCGTGGAGCTCCTCGTCTCGTCTCGTCATCTCGTCATGCCATGTTTTCATTGCCTGAGGTCCCCGTCCAGGTGTCCTGGTGTCTCATCGCCTGATGTCTCGCTTCCTGGTGTTCTAGCCCTCCTTGCTGTTCATTCTTGCTCTGGAGCCTTCTGTTCTGCCAGCCGTGGATCTCCGGGTGACGGGTCGCCGTCATGGGAGATGCCGGCAGTGGACTGGGGTCCTGTGCTCCTGAGCCATCTTGTCCTGCCAGCCTTTGAGGTGCTTCGGATGACATTGGCTTCATCGTCAGAGTCCCACCTCGACTGGATTCTCTCCTGCGCTTGTCCCGCTCTCCACGTGGTCCGTGACCAGCCTCCTCGGGCTGTGTAGGGTGCACAGTGGGACAGAGTGGTCCGTGACCAGCCCATTGGGTGGGCTGAGTAGGGTGGGCTGAGTAGGGCGCCCTGAGAGACAGTGCCAATGTCTACCTGCCCAGCTTTTCGTCTCATCTGGACTTCATCAAATTCCTCGTCTCGTCTCTGATGCCGTTGCATCAGCCTTGGTGTCATGTCTTCAACAGCCCTGGTGTCATGACTTCAACAGCCCTGGTGTCATGTCTTCACTTCAACCCTCGTCTCTGATGCCGTCACATCAATCTTGGTGTCATGTCTTCGTGTCAAGACCTCCGTCTGCCCTCATCTTCAGGCCAACAATAATATATGAAATACAAAAATTTTTTATTTAAAGATATCGCACAAATATACCTATATAGACAATAAAACTGAACTAGCACACTCACACATTCATACCCACAAATTAAAAAATATGTTGTATTGAGATACAATATATAACTTAGTTTATGTTACCAATAGAAGTATACAAATAATATTTCAATTGAAACTCAATAAATTATTGTAAACTTTGAATTAGAATTATGTACTGTTTGTGGACACAAACAGTACATAATTCTAATTCAAAGTTTACAATAATTTATTGAGTTTCAATTGAAATATTATTTGTATACTTCTATTGGTAACATAAACTAAGTTATATATTGTATCTCAATACAACATATTTTTTAATTTGTGGGTATGAATGTGTGAGTGTGCTAGTTCAGTTTTATTGTCTATATAGGTATATTTGTGCGATATCTTTAAATAAAAAATTTTTGTATTTCATATATTATTGTTGGGCTCTCTATATTATATGTAATTATACGACAAGTGGATAGAGAGTTGTAGTTATTTACCCTTTTGTATATTTACTCATCTTCAGGCCGGCATGCTGCTCCATGCCGATCCAAGCGGCAGCTCCGAAAGGGCTCGGAATGGTCGGAGGACCGTTCTCCTACCAACATCTTCATGTTGTTGGTGCTGGGAGCTTGCAGGCCCGGCAGAGGGTAAGACCGTGTCTCTGCCATCCTGGGATATGTCGCCAACCCTCGGTTTGGTCCTGGATCCGTCTGGGGTCGGGCAAAGGCCCATGGGCACATTAAAACACCCGTCACATAACAGAATGCAAAGCCGTTTCGACCGACACGTAGCAGAATGCAAGGCCTTTCGAGCTGCCTGCACAACAGAATGCAAGGCCTTTCGAGGCCGTATGTAAGAGAATGCAAGGCCATGTGTCTGGTAACGTGTTCTGGCGTTGGATCCGCCTTGTTGCTGAGTCTTGTCTGTGTTCCTGGACTAGTTTTGGGACCAAAATGTTTTTTCAGGGCTTTGTGTACACGACCTGCTGGAGAAGCCAGCTGTCTGGATTTTTACGACCCGCAGGAGGCGCCTGCATCCAGACACTCATTTGTCTTGTCTTCACTTGTTGCTTCCCGGTCACGTGTTTCCCTTGCTCCTCGTTCCCTTGCTCTCGCTCCTTCGCTTTCCACTCCCTTGATCTCTGTTCCCTTGCTTTCCGTTCCCTTGCTCCCTCTTTTGTGTTTTTTGTTTGTCGGTCGCGCAGTCGCTGTTCGCGCGGTCACTGTTCGCATGGTCTCCACTCGCACAGTCTCCTGTTCCCTCGGTCTCATGTTCTCTCGGTCTCTTGTCATTGTCTTCTTGTGTTTCTGATGTTTCTTCCCTGGTTCTCTCAGTCCCTGGATTTACCAGCTTCCATTTTTTGGACCCTTGAATACCTCCATTTGGTATGGATTGATACCTTTTACCTTCAGACTCTTGACAGGAGGTTTGAGGAGGGGATCTTTGAGGAGGGGGTACTGTTATGACCCTGCCCATCGAGCTAATCCCCGCGAGCAGGACCCGCTCACCTCACTTTTGCTGGAGCCGCTGCCATCGTCGGGGCCTGCTTCCCAGGCCCAGCCCTACTTCTGCCTCGACTGGATTCTCTCCTGCGCTTGTCCCGCTCTCCACATGGTCCGTGACCAGCCTCCTTGGGCTGTGTAGGGTGCACAGTGGGACAGAGTGGTCCGTGACCAGCCCATTGGGTGGGCTGAGTAGGGTGGGCTGAGTAGGGCGCCCTGAGAGACAGTGCCAATGTCTACCTGCCCAGCTTTTCGTCTCGTCTGGACTTCATCAAATTCCTTGTCTCGTCTCTGATGCCGTTGCATCAGCCTTGGTGTCATGTCTTCAACAGCCCTGGTGTCATGACTTCAACAGCCCTGGTGTCATGTCTTCACTTCAACCCTCGTCTCTGATGCCATCGCATCAATCTTGGTGTCAGGTCTTCGTGTCAAGACCTCCGTCTGCCCTCATCTTCAGGCCGGCATGCTGCTCCATGCCGATCCAAGCGGCAGCTCCGAAAGGGCTCGGAACGGTCGGAGGACCGTTCTCCTACCAACATCTTCATGTTGTTGGTGCTGGGAGCTTGCAGGCCCGGCAGAGGGTATGACCGTGTCGATGCCATCCTGGGACATGTCGCCAACCCTCGGTTTGGTCCTGGATCCATCTGGGGTCGGGCTGAGGCCCATGGGCACATTAAAACACCCGTCACGTAACAGAATGCAAGGCCGTTTCGACCGACACGTAACAGAATGCAAGGCCTTTCGAGCTGCCTGCACAACAGAATGCAAGGCCTTTCGAGGCCATATGTAAGAAAATGCAAGGCCATGTGTCTGGTAACGTGTTCCGGCGTTGGATCCGCCTTATTGCTGAGTCTTATCTGTGTTCCTGGACTAGTTTTGGGACCAAAAATTTTTTTCAGGACTTTGTGTACACGACCTGCTGGAGAAGCCAGCTGTCTGGATTTTTACGACCCGCAGGAGGCGCCTGCATCCAGACACTCATTTGTCTTGTCTTCACTTATTGCTTCCCGGTCACGTGTTTCCCTTGCTCCTCGTTGCCTTGCTCCTCGTTCCCGTGCTCTCGCTCCTTCGTTTTCCACTCCCTTGATCTCCGTTCCCTTGCTTTCCGTTCCCTTGCTCCCTCTTTTGTGTTTTTTGTTTGTCGGTCGCGCAGTCGCTGTTCGCGCGGTCCCTGTTCGCATGGTCTCCGCTCGCACGGTCTCGTGTTCCCTCGGTCTCATGTTCTCTCGGTCTCTTGTCGTTGTCTTCTTGTGTTTCTGATGTTTCTTCCCTGGTTCTCTCAGTCCCTGGATTTACCAGGTTCCATTTTTTGGACCCTTGAATACCTCCATTTGGTATGGATTGATACCTTTTACCTTCAGACTCTTGACAGGAGGTTTGAGGAGGGGATCTTTGAGGAGGGGGTACTGTTATGACCCTGCCCGTGGAGCTAATCCCCGCAAGCAGGACCCGCTCACCTCACTTTTGCTCTTTCTGTCCGCTTCCCGACGCGGCCGGACGCCGCCAAAGTCAGGCCTTCTTTGCGGCCGGAGCCACAGACTTGCCTTCCCCCTGTGGCCCGGAGGCCGCCCATCGGGTCTCCTCTTCACTGCGGCTGGTGCCATAGACTTTCAGTGCAATCTTCATGGCATGGAGCCGCCGCCGATGTCCTGTACAACTTTGCGGCTGGAGGCCACAATCCCTGGCCTGGATTGGTGACTGGAGCCGCCCCCAGGGCCTCCTGTAGTGGCTGGAGCCACTGCTGTTGTCGGGGCCTGCTTCCCAGGCCCAGCCCTGCTTCTACTCGTTGACATCGGGCAGGACCACTGTCCACGGTCTTGCACAACTTCCCTCCTGCTTCTAGGCACGCGGCCATGCCTCTCTGCTACATTTAAAGTGTCTACGGCCGGATATGCCCTGGGCCCCACCTTTGTGAGTTTCCTGTGCTAGCCCTATAAAAGGGCTGTTGCTGCATTTCCTCGTGGTCTTGCATCCTTTGTCATCCTTTGTGGTGCTTCGGATGACATCGGCTTCATCGTCAGAGTCCCACCTCGACTGGATTCTCTCCTGCGCTTGTCCCGCTCTCCATGTGGTCCATGACCAGCCTCCTCGGGCTGGGTAGGGCACGCAGTGGGACAGGGTGGTCCGCGACCAGCCCATTGGGTCCGCCCGTGAAGGTGGGCTGAGTAGGGCACCCTGAGAGACAGTGCCAATGTCTACCTGCCCAGCTTCTCGTCTCGTCTGGACTTCATCAAGTTCCTCGTCTCATCTCTGATGCCGTTGCATCAGCCTTGGTGTCATGTCTTCAACAGCCCTGGTGTCATGTCTTCGCTTCAAACCCTCGTCTGTGATACCATTGCATCAACCTTGGTGTCATGTCTTCATGTCAAGGTCTCCGTCTGCCCTCATCCTCAGGCCGGCCTACTGCTCCATGCCGATCCAAGGGCTCGGAACGGTCCGAGGACCGTTCTCCTACCAACATCTTCATGTTGTTGGTGCTGGGAGCTTGCAGGCCTGGCAGAGGGTAAGACCATGTCTCTGCCATCCTGGGACACGTCGCCAACCCTTGGTTCAGTCCTGGATCCATCTGGGGTCGGTCTGAGGCCCATGGGCACACTAAAACATCTGTTACGTAAGAGCTACATTTATGCAAGTATTTTATAAACATTGCAGTTTTCGCAGTTCTTCCATGACACGGTTTATAAAATACATGTATCTCAGCCCCAAATTATAGGTGCATAATAGACAAAATATGCACACTAAAGATAATTTGCATGCATATGATGTCAGGTTCTGTGTTTATGCAGAGATTTAAGAAGAATGGTTTTGTGGGCGTGCCAACCCAACTTTACCCACAGGGACCAGCATCTCCTCTCCCAGCTGATTCTGGGAAGAGGCCTCCTTTTCCCCACACGGAATATCTGGACACACCTTGGGTTGAGATTCCAGGGTTTGCAGGCCCTGCTCTGCCACTACCATCGTCAGGCTTCCTATCCACAAGAAGTAAGGATCATCAAGGAGGTAGATTCAAGAAATATTGTGTTTGGACATGAAAAAAATGGGATGCTGATGGGAACTAAGTGGGCAGCTCAGGTGCTTATTAAACTTGGATAGTAGGTTACATGGGAGGATAGGAAAAAGGCTGTGCTAGACAAGGACAACTGTGGCAGGTGTTCAGAGTTAGAGCCTACAATAATTTAGAAAAAAGCCTTAACAAGCGATATGATTTGACAATCAAATTACAGAAAGACATATTTGCCAAAAAGAATTTATAAACTTAAGGGACCTTCATACAGACCCCTCACTTTGATATCTTTTAGAGCCTTACGTTGTGCTCTATCAATGAATCAAAGGGGTATTCTTTTAATCATTGGTCCAAATTTTTAACAACTTTTTGAAACATTTTTGCAAAAAATTTTTAGTATTTAAAAAAGTGCACTGCTTCCCCATTTTTTTGAAGTTAATTCATGCCCAACACGGTACCATGTTTCGCAAACTGCTGCTTCAGGGGCTGGAGTCAGCATATATTCAGTCCAAAAAATTCCTTCTTTTCAGTCCCATTTTACTCTTATTTAATGAAGGAACTAATCAAGTCTCCATATAGTATTTTCACCCGCCAAAGTTTTGAAATCTTGAAAAAAAATTTTAAAAAGATTTTTTAAGCACTTAATAAACATGCATGTTAAACTCACTACTGAAATAAATCAATGTGCCCAATATATTTAAACATCCAGGCTTTCAAGTGATACCAACAAGTCAAAACATGTTTTTAAATCCATGGCATCAACGGATTATGATACAAAATCTTACAGTCCTCCCAATGAGGTCACATTTCTGACAATGTCTTTCATCAGGAGATATTTTTCTTCTCGTGCTGTGCTGATGAATGACCCATCTCCACTGCATTAGCCAAATGTTCACTAGCCATATTATGCACATCAATTTATTTCAGTAGTGAGTTTAACATACATTTTTTTAAGTGCTTAAAAAATCTTTTTCAAAAAATGTTTTCTAAAGAACATTCTGTCGTTGGAAGGAGATTGGTGGTTGATGATTACAGATATACGATGGTATTGATTACCGGGTGGTAACAGTGTTAACATATGAAACCACCAACCTTTTCCATATATAATTTTACAAAAATCGTTAAAAGAAAATATACAGTTGCAATTTCATCCATTTCTAGAATTAGATAGGAGGGTATGAGTTTTTGCATTGGTATTTTGATGGTTACACCTTCTTGTGGTTAGTTTTTAAATTTTGGTGTATCACAAAAATGTCCGATATTAATCACACAAAATAAGCCCAAACGTATTCCAGAACTCTCACACTGTAAACACACATCAAAAACAAACAGTATTACTGGTCAAATTTCATATACCTTAAAGTAGTGAACCACATATATCAGGCCAAAAAGAACTCTATTTGTAGGACCTATAACTCGATGAGTTTGTCTATCATTCAAACTCATACTTGAGTACACGGTCCATTTACTTTATTAGTCAAAAACCTTTATTTTAGTTTTTTATTTTATGGGACTCAAAAAGAGTTCTTGTCCAATAAAGTACTGTATCACTAAAGTGAAGCTGACCCACACACACATGTTAAATATCCTAATGAATGTTTGTAAATGAGTGATGACTTTAAAATCATGAATCTCCCGTTTGGCTACAAACTTGCTAAAGCGATAATGCTCGCAAAAATAATATCACTTCTATCTTCTTATATACATATCAATGATACTCATCTGAGTTGTAAAGTAGTACAAGTCCATTTCCAAAAAATGTCCCGACACGATCGTGTTTCGGACCCCACCAGGTCCTGCTTCAGGAGAAAACAGCTCGTCCGGAGAGCTTTCTCGATGTCAAAATGCAAAACTTTAGTTCAGCTTCATTCACTCAAAATGCTCTCGTGGTTGCATCAAACATTCTTCATGGCGGTCTGAATTCACGACCGCAATTTTGCAAAAAAAACATGGCGAACCCTTAGGCTTTATGTATTAATGCAGAAAGTGCTAGTACTGCAGTACAAGTTCTCAGCCAGGTCGTCTTTGAGAGCAGGCAACAAAAAGGTAAAAGCATCAAAATATCAGATATTTGGGGGGGGGGGGGGAGGTCATATGCTCATCAGAAAATCATCAATACGAAGGAAACTCAAAAGTTAAAGAGAAGTCCCAAATGCTCAAAATGATCTCTAAAGAACACACTGTTTGCATCAAGTACAGAAAGAAGTGCTCTAATCCAAGGTTTGCTTTCTCACGAGCTTCTAATATCCGGGATTTGGTAGTATGTTCTGCATTTGAATCAACACGGATGACTCTCCCCACAGGAGGGCATCAAATTTGTGGGAAATATGAGATGTGTGCTCTTGCCATCACGGGCACTCAGTGGAGTTTGCCCAATTCGAGTATGGTAGTGCAACAGACTGTTTTGACTAATTGTGAATCCGATTGTGTCATTTATGCTATTCAATGCCCTTGTGATAAGATCTATGTGGGGCGCACAAAGAGGAAAATCAGGACAAGACTTATAGAGCACAGGAGTTGTATTAAAACTGGTAAACTGACCGTGCCTTTGGTCCAACATTGTTTTCAGACTGGCCATACTTTCATAGATCTGCGCTGGACTATTTTAGAACAGCTCCAAAAGGGTACCCGTGGGGGTGATATCCAAGCCCGTCTCAATCGCCGTGAACATTTTTGGATTTACAAATTACGTTCTGTGCATCCACAGGGGCTCAATGAGAAAATAAATTGGTATTCTTTGATTTGATTGGCTGAGTTTTGTGGACTTGGTTGGGAACTTCTTTCTGTACTTGATGCAGACAGTGTGTTCTTTAGAGATCATTTGGAGCATTTGGGACCTCTCTTTAACTTTTGAGTTTCCTTCGTATTGATGATTTTCTGATGAGCATATGACCTCCCCCCCCTCCCCCCAAATATCTGATATTTTGATGCTTTTACCTTTTTGTTGCCTGCTCTCAAAGACGACCTGGTTGAGAACTTGTACTGCAGTACTAGCACTTCCGGCGTGAGTACATAAAGCCTAAGGGTTCGCCATGTTTTTTGCAAAATTGCGGTCTTGAATTCAGACCACCATGAAGAATGTTTGATGCAACCACGAGAGCATTTTTAGTGAATGAAGCTGAACTAAAGTTTTGCATTTTAACATTGAGAAACCTCTCCAGACGAGCTGTTTGCCCCTGAAGCAGGACCTGGTGGGGTTCAAAACATGATCATGTCGGGAAATTTTTTGGAAACGGACTTGTGCTACTTTACAACTCAGATGAGTATCATCAATATGTATATAAGAAGGTAGAAGTGATATTATTTTTGCAAGCATTATCGCTTTAGCAAGTTTGTAGCCAAACGGGAGATTCATGATTTTCAAGTCATCACTCATTTACAAACATTCATTAGGATATTTAACGTGTGTGTGTGGGTCAGCTTCACTTCAGTGATACAGTACTTTATTGAACAAGAACTCTTTTTGAGTCCCATAAAATAAAAAACTAAAAAAAAGGTTTTTGACTAATAAAGTAAATGGACCATGTACCCAAGTATGAGTTTGAATGATAGACAAACTCATCGAGTTATAGGTCCTACAAATAGAGTTCTTTTTGGCCTGATATATGTGGTTCACTACTTTAAGATATATGAAATTTGACCAGTGATACCCTTTGTTTTTGATGTGTGTTCACAAAAATGTCCAACAGGAAGGGTGACAGAGTCCAAATAATCTATAATTATACTGTAGGTGTTGTGCATCCCAGCCGTGTCCACTTTGCGGCCAGCCCTGCTCACCTCGCTCGCCCGTCCTCGAGCTCCTGGCTCTCCTCTTCTGCAGCCGCAGCCAGTTCGTGGCATCCCCGGCTCCCCCATTTGCAGTCTCCTGTGCAGGACTTACAGCGGAGCTCCCATCGGGGCTCCACGTTGTCAGCATCCTCGGCCTCACCCCTAGACGCGCACGCGGCTGACCTGCAGCCCTTTAAAGGGCCAATGGCAAGAAAACCCACAGGAGCACCTCCCGATGACGTCACGTGGGCCGGATACTTAAGGCAAGGCCCTGCTTCCTGTTCCTCACCTTGGCAATCGGATTGTACACGCCGGTGTCTCTAGTTTGCCTGTTCCAGTGTCTCCTTTCCAACGTCTCCTGTTCCAACATCTCCTGTTCCTTCGTCTCTCCATTCCTGGTAGTATCCTTTGGACTCATGTCACGGTACTGACCTTTGCTTGCTCCTGACCTCATCTGACTGCTGTCTGGAACCGACCTCTGCCTGTCCACTGACCATGTCTGACCGCTGCCTGGAACCGACCTCTGTCTGTCTACCGACTACATCTGACTGCTGCCTGGAACTTGATCTTTAGCTGACCTGACTACTCCCGGACTACAGGTACTGACCCCTGCTTTGGCTGACCATTCTGGACTGATACTCTGGCCTTGATCCTCACCATCCACTCGGACACTGTATTCTGGCCTCCTGCGACCTCTGGACATTCTTGTTTTGACATTGACCGCGCATCCTTATTCATGGTGGGCACTCCCCTGCGCTTCCTCTCTAGGAGACTCTGCAGGGCCCACCTAAGACCAGGCGGCCCGGGTACCCATAGGCTCAACCTGCGGAAACCCCAGGTTGCTATTGGCGAAGCTCCAGCTAGCCTCTGTCTCCTCCTGTGCTCCGCCTCCTGGTGGCAGGCACTCTCTGGATCCGACCAGAGAGCCATACCAATCCTGCACCAGGCCAAGGGTCCACCTTCATGCGCAACAGTAAGGTGTTTGCTAGGTAGTATTAGTCCCTGAACTGAAAGATGTCTTTTTAAGCTTATAAAAATTGTATCTAAATAGGTTCAGATAAGCCTAAAGTTAAGATGCTGCCAAGACATTACTACATTTCCAAGCCTCTCTAGAGATTACTTTCCAGGAGAATCTAAATGTGCATCAGAGTGAGTAAGCACTGCACAGGTATAGGCTGCCAGACACTACAAAGGAGGAGCCTTAGCAGTAGGGAGAGATTTCTCAGGGGTCAGCATATGATAGCTGAGCCTAGCCTGATGGAGCCACACCTGGAGAGATGGAGGAACTGGATTCCAAGGCCTGACCCCAGCTATAAATTAAGTCTATTATTTAAGTTATCAAGAGAAAGATTTTCACAATTCCTGGGAAGGAATGGGAAAGAAGCACATAAGTAAGCAATGCAGAGCCCCTGGTTTAAATACTGAAATGTGGTGGGGTTTTTTTTCTTTTTTTGAAGCTGTCAACTGTTGTGCATTTGCTTTCATTACTATCTGGAATTTAAAAGGTTAAGTTTCTACAGGAGCTAGAGTAGCTGATGTTAAAGAGAATTAGGTTAGAAGTAAAAGTTTCCCTTTTTAAATGGCAAAAACTCCTAGTAATTAAGAAACAAAAGCCTTAAGCCTCAGAAGTTGTGCTACAGACTGCATTTACAAAAAGGAACAAGGGCTTGTAAGCTAATTGCAGAGAGATGGAAGCATTACTACCTTAATTAGGGCAATTAGCAAAGTGAACCAAGGAAGTTGGGCTGAAGCTTACATCTATTAGAAGATTATGGGACCTAGAAGAACCAAAGTCTTGTAGTGGAGATGGCAATTGTCTGTTTAGTGATATTTAAACTCTATTAAAAGACTGGGAGCTTGGGAAACAAGAACTGTTTCTTACCTGAATATCATGTGCTGAATGCAAAGCTGAGAAATGTTGTTTGTGAATAACCAGAAATAAAAATCATAATCAACTGCACTTTGCTCTACTCATACTTTTTATAGAGGGCTAGTTACCATTACATTAAAGGCCAGTTCTAGGCATTTTAAGGAAAAGAGCTGTTGGGATTTTGAGGCTCAGTCTTTGACATGCAAATCCAAGGGGAATCTCTGCAGTTAAAAGGAGGGCTGGGAATGGCAAAATAGAGTTTGTTGGTTTCAGACAGGGAAAGAGTTTGTTTTAATAAGCCTCCTAAGCATTTTTAAAACTGTCAGAGAATTGGAGACTGGGCTGAAGATTAATGGTTTCATACTGCAAAGCTGAGGCCGTTGCTCAGACAAAAAGAAGAGGTCAAGTGAAAGCTAGCAATATAGGTACTGATACCTCTTTATCCAAACAAAAGGAACAGGCTTTAAGTCCAGGTTTGAGAGCAGTTAAAAGAGAGTATGTGGAAATAGCCCTAGAGGAAGAGGGGCTCTAACAATAAACCTAAGGGATATTGCCAAGAGTTCTGCGCGCCCATCTACAATGTGGCGTTGTGTACACTCAAAAGGATGCTAAAGGCCTAGGCTATCTCAAGAGTTGGGGGGTGTATTGCCAAATAAAGAACAGGTATGAGTTACGCTTTCAAGAAAGTGATTTTTATTTACAACTCCTCAAGTAGATGCAAAGCTTCTCTTTTGTAGTGATTAACAATATACAAGGATCAAAAACTTACATCACTGGAGAGTAGGCATCATCTGTCCATTCAACATCAGCTGGGAAGCTCCTTCAGCGAGGGCAGAGATACTCGTCCAGGAAACACCGACTAAGGGGAGGCATCCCTCTTACTACAGATAATGAGCTTCTGCCCACCCTGAAAAGTCCTGCTGTTTTTATACTTTGCCTTTGTGTTATTTTCCCTATCCACTCTAAGCTGAAAGTGGCCAGCTTCCAGGCTGAGTGAATCAGAGTCATAAGACCCCGGCTCCGCAGTAGATAGACAACACCTGGCCTGAAAAAAACAACTTATCGAGAAATTTGCAAAATGCATTACAAAACAGTTTCTGCAATAACAAGTTTATGTTACAAAATGCCTTGAGAAATAGTTTCTGCAATAACAAGTTTACCCCTTTTTTGTACCAGTGCCTATGTCTTATTCTGTCTGGAATGCAATGAAGTTGTTCCTGCTGATTCAAAGTGGAGTCTACATGATCATCAATTTTTTTATTCCACTTACAGGGGGTGAGGTAAAATCAGATAAACAGGTGGTTTTGGAACTGCTTGACTCCTTAGTTAGTCCTAGGGCTAGTCTACAACTAAGCCGGAAACTGCCAGGAGTGGCAGTATTGTGGATCAGAATTAAACTCCAATGCACTTACCTTCTGTGATTACTAAACAATAGCTGTGAGTAATATTGGTTATAATTATGAGTGAACTTCCTGAAAAAGACTCTAAACTGCACATGATTCTTATAATCTTATAATTAGGCACAAATAAGCATAATTCAGCTATTTTATAAGGACCAAATGTGGTTCAAAGACATTTTTATGAAGGCCCTCATTATAATATATTTTTTAAATTTATTTAAAATAATTTCTGAATTGCTTCACAGATAAAACTATCGCCCAAAACGATGTACAAAAATCACAGAGAAGGGTGACCAAAATGATAAGGAGAATGGAACAGCTCCCCTATGAGGAAAGACTAAAGAGGTTAGGACTTTTTAGCTTGGAGAAGAGATGGCTGAGGGGGGATATGATAGAGGCGTTTAAAATCATGAGAGGTCTAGAACGGGTAGATGTGAATCGGTTATTTAGTCTTTCAGATAATAGAAAGACTAGGGGGTACTCCATGAAGTTAACATGTGGCACATTTAAAACTAACGCACAAATCACTCAACGCACAATTAAACTCTGGAATTTGTTGCCAGAGGACGTGGTTATTTCAGTTAGTATAGCTGTGTTTAATAAAGAATTGTGTAAGTTCTTGGAGGAGAAGTCCATTACCTGCTATTCATTAAGTTGACTTAGAAAATAGCCACTGCTATTACTAGCAATGGTAACATGAAATACTTAGTTTTTGGGTACTTGCCAGGTTCTTATGGCCTGGATTGGTCACTGTTGGAAACAGGATGCTGGGCTTGATGGACCCTTGGTCTGACCCAGTATGGCATGCTCTTATTTTCTTATACAAAATTCAGATATCTAAAACAAAATCATTAAAAATATAACAAAGATAATTCCAGCCCCCCTACAAATTTCTCATCATAAGAACATAAGAAAATGCCATACTGGGTCAAAGGCCCATTTACTCGAATAAAATGCATGTATTTGAGTAAAACCCAGTTTTACACGAGTAAATGCTTTTAAAAATCAGGCCCTTAGTGCACACTAACCCAAAAAATGAATTTTTCCAAAATTTTGGAAAAATTCTTTTTGTTTTTTGGTTCCCCCAAACCATACCGAATTAGGCAATTTCATTTTGGGAAAAAGGAATACACATCTCTATTGGATAAGTTCTTGGAGGAGAAGTCCATTAACTGCTATTAATCAGATTGCCTTAGGGAATGGCCTCTTCTATTTCTGGCATCAGTAGCATGGGATCTTCTTGGTGGGTTCTTGCCAGATTCTTGTGGCCTGGTTTGGCCTCTGTTGGAAACAGGATGCTGGGCTTGATGGACCCTTGGTCTGACCCAGCATTGCAATTTCTTATGTTCTTATGTTCTTAATAAAGGGGAGTGAAAACCATTCAAAAATTTGAAAACTAAAACCAGGTTCTTAAATTTATATGTTTCTACTATAGGTAGTCACATACAAATAATAAGCATAATTCATGTAATATTCACACTCTTACCACATTCATTCACATTACACTAAACACAATATTGTCTATTGCACATATTCACATAACACTAAACAAAATATTGTCTATTGCACAGATCCCAACACTAGCAATTTGCACAGATCCCAACATTAGCACTTAGGGAGGAGGAATAGCCTAGTGGTTAGAGCAGTGGACTATGAAGCAGGAGACCAAGGTTCAAGTTCCGCTGTTACTCCTTGTGACCTTGGGCAAGTCACTTTACCCTACATTGCCTCAGGTACAAAAACTTAGATTGTAAGCCCTCTGGGGATAGAGAAATACCTACAGTACCTGAATGTAAGCCAGTTTGATATCTCAATTGAGATGAATGTTGGTATATAAAAAATAATAATAAACTAAACACAATATTGTCTATTGCTCATAGTCACATAACACTAAACACAATATAGTCTATTGCACCGATTACATTAAAATTCATACAACATTTCTTGTTAATATTTCTACAACAGTTCCCATATCCCAAAAGAAGCAAACTTCCTCTTCTCAAAAAACTCCTGAAATATTCTCTTATTCTTTCTTTACTCCACTCCCGACAAGAGACTCTCGTTTTACCTATTGGTTTCCTCAGGGGATCACTTCTAAGCCATTAGTTCTTCATTTTTTCATTTTTCTAAGGGAGCATCCATTCAATTTTAACTTCCTGTAGTCCTCATTTCACATCGGGAATTTTACTTCTTGTGCCAAATCATTGTTACTTATACACCTCAACTCGCTGCATTCTTCTAATCTCTTACACTTTTGAATCTTTCCTACAGCCTCTACTTTCACTATTATCAAATGAATTTTTATATTCCTCCACCACAATGAGATGTCATCAGCCTTCAACGATTCATCATCGCTCAAACTTTTAACATCTGTTCAAAAATACCCAGCGATACTGGAGATGTGTAGCAGTGGAGTAGGTTAACAATGAGATAGTGTGTATCTGATCATTGGAACTGTGAAGAAACTCGGAGAAAATTAGGTGAGCTGCCAGATAAGCTAAGCAAAGGCAGTATCGCCGGGTATTTTTGTAGGAGCACAAATTGGCGCCGATGGCCATGTGACAAAGGCTGACCAATGGCACTGGTAGCCCCTGTGACATAGTAGGTCAAAGGCCATTGGCGCCATTTTCAAACCGGCAGCCGAGGGTGTGAGTGCAGGGGATAGCTCCCGGACCCCCCGCTGGACCACCAGGGAGTTTTGGTAAGTCTTGGGGGGGCTCAGGAGGGTGGGGGGTTTGTTTAAATTGGCTCCTTTAGGCGGCCAAATAATTTGGCATTTGTTGTATTTGTGGGGAATCACAATATGTTTCGCTTCCCCACGAATACAACGAATAGGGCCCTATACGTTGTGGATTCCCAATTCGTAGGGAATGAATGCACACCCCTACTGTTTGTATGTCTCACTCTGCATGAAAAACTGGCCCCTAAACCCTAAACTAACACCTCACCTTGAGCTATTAGATGGCCTTCCTATAGAGATATAAATACTTGACTACTAGGAGGCCTTTGTAGGTTGTCTCTCTCTCTCCCTCCCTTCTCCCTCTCTCTTTTATTACCACACAATGTAAAGCAGTATGTTATCAGTCAGTAATTTCCATAAACATGCACCTTTTTTCTTAGCACAGGTGTTATCACATTTTGATGAATCTAGGGGTTTGTAAGATAGGAATAACCAACATTACCAACAGTCATTGTATAGTAATCACAAAATAGTGTAATTATAGTTTATTTGGACTCTGTTTAAACAATGTCCATGCCTCATACAAAACTTTAACATTTGCACTGGGTCCTTTTAATTAATGTCTTCATTCTTAGTCATATGCTATTGCAATAATTGTACTTAATGTTCTCCCTCTAATGATTGTAACAAATTTGATTTCATTATGTTTGTTATTACTTAGTGGCCCCACCAGAGTAACCCCTTGCACCAGGTTATGTTTTCCCACTGAGGGCTAGATCTAAAGTAGCTATCCCTCTTGTCTGTTCTAGAACCAACTACTCCATGAAGTAGTCATTTTATGACATCTAAAAACTTGACATCTGTTTGGAAGGCCACAGATCCTCTTTTATCTGCTGGCTCAGATGTACTATGGTTTCCTTATCAAATCTGAACCTGTTCAGAACGTATTCAAATCTGAAAACTGTGCTCTATGTATCTTATATATCTATATATATATCCTATATATCTATATATCCTCTCCATGTGGTACCTCTTTCTCCCCTGTTGCACACACACTTTCACCAGCTCACCCGGAATCATTACCCAGAAGACATATGAAATCTCCCCTCTCATTGGAGGTCACCTTCCAGCCTTAGGGAAGTACTGGGGCATCTCCTCCAAGGTGGAGCACATTTAATCTCTGGGCAAGGGTTAGTGATAGGTTTCCCTGTAAGGCTCTGGGCATGGGTTGAGGACCTCCCAAAATAAGGCCAATGTTCACTCAGCTCTTGTGCTTCAAACAATATAACTTTTATTTTAAAACTCAAACAGTAGTAGTCAAAACATCAGCGTACAATTCCAGTCCATTTTCAAAGTCCATTTCCTTTTTGTACTGTTAATTCACCAAAAATCACAGTCCTAATTTTACTGCTTCCCAGGTGTTAAACCAACACTCTTTTCAGTAACTTCCAGAACCTCTGCAGCTCCAATCCACATCCCCTAAGTATCTTTTTCCCTAAATTATCCAGAGTGATAATCTCTCTCTCATTTCTCCCACACCAAAATCTCTCCATTCAGTCTCTCTCTTCTTGGACCCTACAGGGGTCTTAGTCCATAGAGATGTGAATCATGTGCCAGATCGTCTTAACGATCAGATTTGGCTGGGGGAGGGGGGGAATCTGATCGTTAAGATATGTGAATTGGAATCGTTTCCGATTCCAATTCACATCGCTAGGGAGGCCCGCGCCGCTAAAAAAAACCAAAACACCCAACCCTTTAAATCGACCCCCCCCTCCCGACCCCCCCCCAAAACCTTTTAAGATTACCTGGTGGTCCAGGGGGGCCTCAGGGAGAGATCCAGGGGGGGCCTCGGGGAGATGAGAGATCCACATTGCTAGGGAGGCCCGACCCTTTAAATCGACCCCCACCCTCCTGACCCTCCCGATCCCATTCACATCAGTAGGGAGGCCCGACCCTTTAAATCGACCCCCCATCCTCACGATCCAATTCACATCGCTAGGGAGGCCCGCGCCACTAAAAAAAAAAAAAAAACCACCCGACCCTTTAAATTGACCCCCCCTCCCGACCCCCCCAAAACCTTTTAAGATTACCTGGTGGTCCAGGGGGGCCTCGGGGAGAGATCCAGGGGGGGCCTCGGGGAGAGGAGAGATCCAGGGGGGCCTCGTGGCATCAGCTGTTCTAAAAAAAAAAATGGCGCCGATGCCCCTTTGCCCTTACCATGTGACAGGGTATCCGTGCCATTGGCTGGCCCCTGTCACATGGTAGGAGCACTGGATGGCCGGCGCCATCTTTAAAGATGACGCCGGCCACTTTACTCATCACTTTACTCATCAGCGCCATTTTTTTTTTTAGAACAGCTGATGCCACGAAATCTCTCCCCGAGGCCTCCCCCTGGATCTTCCCCCGAGGCCCCCCTGGACCACCAGGTAATCTTAAAAGGTTTTGGGGGGGTCGGGGGGGGGGTCGATTTAAAGGGTCAGGTGTTTTGTTATTTTTTTAGCAGTGCGGGCCTCCCTAGCGATGTGAATTGGATCGGGAGGGTGGGGAGGGTGGTGGGTCGATTTAAAGGGTCGGGCCTCCCTAGCGATGTGAATTGGATCGGGAGGGTGGGGGGTCGATTTAAAGGGTCGGGTGGGGGTTTTTTTTATTGGGCCATCGGCGCCATTTTAATTAGTGGCAGCCAAAATGGCGCCGATGGCCCGAGAGTGGGAGATCGTGCCAGGACCCCCCCCCCCCACTGGACCACCAGGTAACTTAACATTTTGGGGGGGTTTGGGAGGGTGGGGGAGGGTAAGGAATTGGTTTTAAAGGGTCGGGGTGGGTTTAGGGGATGTTTTGGTGTGCCGGTTTTCCCGCCCTCCCCCAAATAATTCCCGTGCCCTATTTAACGATACAATACAAATGCCCCTGACGATAAATCGGGAGCATTTGTATTGTATCGTGCACTCTAACGATTTTGGACAATTTTAAAATTCTCTGACGATAATTTTAATCGTTCAAAAACGATTCACATCCCTATCTTTTCTTTAACAGAAGTCACACAAATGCATACTTGCAGTATTTAAAATCCTGTCATCACACTTCAGCAGCAGCTCAAGGATAGTGCACATCTCTCCCTTGGGCATAATGTCAGCTCTGAGCTCTGTGATGAAAAACCAGTATCTCTTCCCCTAAGTCCAGCCAGCCCCACTACTATCTCCATCACCACAGTTCTGTATACAACTCCCAAATCCCAAAATGTCTTCTCTTGTTCTATGCTGCAACACAGCTTCTGACAAATCACCTGATGGGGCCTTTGAAATGATTGTTTTTTTGGGTTTTTTTGTAATCCATAATGCACCTCTCCTTTCACCTCTGTTACTCCAAATATTCCTCACTCCTTAGGGCTGTTGGATGCACCAAGGGACTCCTCTGATCAGATTTGTCCTTGCAACTCTCACCAATATACTCCTTGGGAAGCACCAGATGTAGCACCAATTAATCCAGTGGCATGGACCCTCCAGATGCCCCTTCATCAGTGACCATGTTTTTGCACATGTGCTATATTTCCTTTTCTACCACATTATACTTACCCAGTCAATGGTTAAAAATCATTCTTTCCACTCCTACCACTTACCTATGGGTAATATGTCACACACCTAGTAGTCTGGCACATTACCCATACTCTGGAAACTTTCCTCATTATACAAAATAAAATAAACTATTGACCTTGACACAGACCACTTTCTAAGAGTCAGGGCTACCAAATAGTCCTCCCATAGTAGCCAGCTGCTCCTAGCCTTTGTCTAACTTCCTCAGAAAACAAGAACCTCTCACAACAAACAGCCCATTGCAGACATAGACCCAGTAAAGTTCAAAGCTGATGCATCATCAAGTGGCACCTGTGCCACATTAGGAAATAGGAGTCAGAGATGTTCAGCAGGATCATTCCCATTCAGCTCTTTCTGCTACTATGGCTCTGAAGAGAGCGACGGTGGTGGCTCTGCATCTTCTAGTGAACCCAAAAGTAAAGTCAGGGTCACGGTGACGCCCAAACTGGGCAGCACAGGAGAAAGTCAGCAACCACAGAGAAAGAGCAAGAAAGTAGTGGAGAGATTTTGGAACAGCTCCCACCACCATGGGAGTGCTTGAGACTTGCAGTGAACACAGAAGTGCCAGATGCAGTTGAAAAGAATGGTGGCATGCTGAAACAGCCCTGGACTGAAATCTAGCCTGGGGCCAAGGTTCTGGAGTTGGGGAGAAGAATGGTTTTAAGGATACACTTCTTGAGGAAGAGCAGTTCTGAGGGGAGATTTGAGCTGGCTTGCAGAAAGTGGCTCAAGCCAGGTACAGACAGCATGAGAGAAGATTTTGAAGATTGATCAGAAGACCATTAGAGCAATGTGCATTTCCTTTGAACTATAATGCAGTGTTTCCCAACCCTCTCCTGGAGAAACATGTAACCAGTCTGGTTTTCAGGATATATGTAATGAAAATGCATATGAGAGATTTGCAAGCATTTGGTCTCCATTGAATGCAAATCTATCTCATGCATATTCATTGTGGCAATCTTGAAAACCTGTCTGGATAGGAGTTCCTCCAAGACAAACAATTCATTATAGATCAAAAGAAATGCATGTAACTTTTTAAAATTGCTGATCTGTGGATTTTAGGGAACGTTCTAAAAAGAAACATGAAAAGTGTAAGTTTGTGTCTAATGAGAGCTGTCCTTGGTGCTTAAACTTTTTTTTTTTTTTTTATGAGAATGTGAAAGATTTCTGCAAGAAAATACTTTTACAAATAGGTCTGACTTAAAACTCATTTCAGGTAATCAAAGAGTAATTTTGAATTCAAAATCATTTTGTAAAATTTAGGTTTTATTTAGTAGAATCATGAGGAACAACTCTGCTCTTAATGGGAATAATATTCAAAAGCATTTCTAAGTATAAAATATGGTTTTAACCATGTAAATATATATTTTTTTAAATTATACTGGACTTGCATGCATAAGTTTGAATGGAAGTGATTTCATGCATATCTTTAAGCAAATTTGAAAGAGGTATTTCTGGGGGTGGATTTTGGGATGGGAAAACTATTTGTACACTCATTTCCAAATTCTCAAAATAAAAAACTTTTTGAAATAAATTTGAAGCAAGAAGCCAGTGAGTGAGTTGGTTGGACTACTTGGTGACTGAGGGATAAAAGTAGCATTTGGGGAAGATAAGGCCATAGTTGAAAAATTAAATTAATGCCTTGCTTCAGTCTTTACCCAGGTGGGTGTTGGGAAGATTCTTACACTGGTAACATTCTTTAAGGGTGAGCTAGGAAGATGTAATAGAGCAAACTGACAAACTAAAGAGTAGCAAATCACTGGGACTGGATGGTATATACCCCAAAATTCTGAAATAAATAAAAAATGAAATCACAAACTTAGTAATCTCTCACTTCTGATTCAAATCAGCTATGGTACAAGCAGATTGGAGGGTGGCTAATTTTGTTTTTCAGAATAGCTTATACCATTTTGCCTGGTCAGTTTTCTATAGCTTCCCAGATCACCTGTGTGCCCTTTTTAAAAACAGATGCTACATTACTGACTGTCTGGATAAACAAAGACTAATTAGACATATATTGTTATGCGCCCCATCCATACCTGGCCCGCGTTTGGGCCTGCTCACCTCTCTGGCTTCCCGGCAGGTACTAGGTCAGCCTTACTAGCAGCAGGTCCTGGGCCTTCCACTGTGCACCAGGCCTCACGCCGGAGTTCTGCATCTTCCGTGGCATAGGCCACGCCCATTTGTGCACGTGCGCGGACCGCCCAGTCTCTTGTAGGGCCAGCGGTGGGTCCTAGCATCCGCGGCATGCCCTGATTGAAGGAACTACTTAAGGAAGTTGCTGCCTGCACTTCCTTGCTTTGGCAATCAGGTCGGCATTGTATTGTATGCTAGATTGTCTCTGTGTTTTAAGTCTTTTTCCAGTCTTGTTCCAGTCCTGTTCCAGTCCTATTCCAGTCTTATTCCAGCCTTGTTCCAGCCTTGTTACAGGATCCTACTGTTCCAGCCTTGTTCCTGCATCCTACTTTTCCAGCATTCCTCTGTTCCTGCGTCTGTCCATCCGTCCCCCAGGTAGGACCCTCAGACTGTCTCTCTGGTACTGACCTTGGCCTGTTCCTTGACCTCTCTGTCTGCTGCCTGCCTCCTGACCTTTGTCTGCCTTGTGACCTTGTCTGACCTCCGGAACCTAACCTCTGCCTTGTTGACTACTCCATGGACTGACCCCCGGATTCTGACCTCTGTCTGATTGATCCCGCCTCCTGAGTCTGGCTCTGTCCCTTTCCTTGCCATCACCTACGCTGTTCTGGTCTTCCTTATTCCATCAGACCTACAACCTCAAGACTGACCGCGCTCCCCTTCTGACTGTGGGCATGCCTGTCTATTACCTCTCCAGGAGACCCTGCGAGGCCCACCTAAGTCCAAGTGGCCCGGGTCCCTACGGGCTCCTCCCGGGGGAGACCTCGGAATTCCAGTGATGAAGCTCATCCTAGCCTCTGTCTCCTCCAGTGCTCTGCCCCCTGGGGGCAGGTGCTTCCTGGTCCCTACCAGGGAGCCATTCTCCACTGCCATTAGCAATGGTTACATGGAATAGACTTAGTTTTTGGGTACTTGCCAGGTTCTTATGGCCTGGATTGGCCACTGTTGGAAACAGGATGCTGGGCTTGATGGACCCTTGGTCTGACCCAGTATGGCATTTTCTTATGTTCTTATGTTCTTATGTAAGGGTCCACCCCCGAGCACAACAGGTTGCCAAGGCCATGGACTCGGCGGACTTTCCTGCCTCCCAGGCCCTACCGGGTTTGGCCGCCACAGTCAAAGAATATCATCAAGTTTTGGAAGCACTAGCCTCTTTGGTGGAAGAGCTTTGTTCCCAGCTGTGAGATACCACTCTGACCAACCCCATGGGCCTATCGGCCTCTATGCTGCCTAAAGCATCATTGGCACTTCCTGCACCTATTTGATACAATGGGGATCCACGCTCCTTTCGTGGCTTACTCAATCAGTGCTTCATGCAATTTGCACTGCAACCCTCCTTGTTCCTGAAGGAAACCACTAAAGTAACCTTCATCCTTTCCCGCCTGGAAGGGAAGGCTCTGGCATGGGCCTCTCCCTTATGGGAGCGTGCTGATACCATACTTTCTGAGTTATCTGAGTTTGCTGATTTCTTCAAGCAGACCCTAGGAGACCCAGGCTGCCAGTCTACTCCACCTCCCTCAAGGGTTGCGGACCCTCTCTGAGTATACGGTGGAGTTCAGGACCCTGGCCACTGAGCTTGGATGGCAAGAAGATTGTCTGCAAGCCATCTTCCTAGATGGACTCTCCAGCGCTCTCAAAGATGAACTCTCCATCCATGAGACTCCCATGTCTCTAGAGGACCTGATTTCCCTCACCGGGAAGATCGATCATCATCTCCAGCAAAGGCGCCTAGAAGTAAATGCCTCCCAATCTCCTACACCACATCCCATCCATGTCCTAAGTCCTCCCACCAAGACTCCAGTACCTGTGCCCTCTTCCGTGGTGGAACCTATGGAGGTGAACCATGGGAGACTGTCTCCGACCGAACATCTCCAGTGGAGGAAGGAGGGTCTTTGCCTTTACTGTGGCACTTCCGGACATACTCGGCAGTTTTGTCCGGTCCATCCAGAAAACTGCAACGCCTGAGCCCGGCGGGGGTCCAGAGCTTAGGCGCTACTGTCACTGGCCCCCAACTCCTGCTTCCCATCTCTCTGGGTATTGAGGCCCATTTCTTCGCTGCCACTGTTCTTGTCAATACCGGAGCAAGTGGCAGCTTCATCATGGATAACATTGTCAAGTTTCTGAACATTCCTCTTCAGCCACTAAATGTGAGTCTTTGCATCACCTCCTTTCCAGGAGAACCACTTCCAGGGCTCATCACCCATCGAACAGTGGCTGTCCGTCTTACCATGGGCACTCTCGATGAGAAGGAGATATCCTTCTATGTGTTGAAATGTTCCATACATCCTGTTATCCTGGGGTTGCCCTGGCTCCAGGTCCACGAACCCCAGTTCAATTGGCAGTCCCTGCAGTTGGTGCAGTGGGGCTCCAAATGCCAGAAGACATGACTTCATCAAGTATCTCCAGTGTCCCTTTACTGAAGTCTACTACCCTCTCTGGTTTGCCTACGCAATATGTAGACTTCGAAGATGTCTTCTCGAAGCAGAAGGCGGATACCTTGCCTCTGTTACACAAGTTCAGTTGTCCCATCGAATTTCTGCCAGGAAAAATGCCTCACAAAGGCAGAACTTATCCATTGTCTCACCCAGAAACCCTAGCCCTGTCTGAGTATATTAAAGAGAACCTAGAAGAAGGGTTCATTCGTCCCTCTGATTCTCCTACTGGCACAGGATTTTTCTTCGTTAAGAAGGACGGCGGGTTACGCCCTTGTATTGACTACAGAGGGCTCAACGTCATAACCCGCAAAGACCGATATCCCCTGCCCCCTTATCAGTGAGCTGTTTAACCGTCTTCAAAAGGCATGGATCTTCACCAAGTTGGATCTGAGGGGTGCGTACAATCTGGTACACATCGGACCTGAAGATATCAGGAAAACTGCATTCAATAAAAGGGATGGTCACTACCATGATGCCCTTTGGGCTATGCAACACCCCAGCAGTCTTTCAACATCTCATGAATGAGATATTCCAAGACCTCCCATACTCCTTCGTAGTTGTATATCTTGACGACATCCTGATCTTTTCCAAAGACCTTGAATCACATTGAGAGCATGTTCGGATTGTCCTCCAATGCCTAAGAGAAAACCATCTTTATGCCAAGTTAGAAAAGTGCCTCTTCGATCAAAATCGCTTACCCTTCCTAGGGTACATCATATCTGATCGAGGTTTCTCCATGGACCCAGATAAAGTTCAGGGGATCCGAGACTGGCCCCAGCCAGTAGGCCTATGGGCCTTACAACATTTCCTTGGCTTTACCAATTCTTATCGGGGCTTCATTGCCAATTATTCTACCCTAGCCACTCTGCTCACTGCCATGACCAAGAAAAGGGCTAACACTCGTGTGTGAACTCCCAAAGCACAAGCCACCTTTTAGACACTCAAGGAAGCATTCTGCTCCGGTCCTTGTCTTCAGCATCCAGACACAAGACACCCATTGGTCACTGAAGTCGACACCTCTGCAATTGGAATAGGAGCCATCTTAAGCCAGTTTTCTCCCAAGGATAAATTGATACCTTGCTCATTTTACTCACACAAGTTCTCTCTTACAGAGCAACGTTTCACCGTTGGTGACCAAGAACTTATTGCCATCAATTTGGCACTCCAAGAGTGGTGCCCCTGGTTGGAAGGAACGCAACACAAGTTTACCATTTTCACTGACCATAAGAATTTTGAATACCTTAAAGAAGCTCTTGAACCCTCAAAAAGCCCAATGGGCGCTCTTCTTTGAACGTTCAACTTTGTTCTATGTTACCGCCCAGCTTCCAAGAACCTCTTTGCTGATGCATTATCCAGAACCTTTGAACCTGAAGATTTCCCTGACATTCCTAGATATATTATAGATCCTGCCTGTGTATCCCTCGCCGTGACCACTACATTCCCTGCTGGGAAAACCGTCGTTCCACATAGATTATGTGAGCAAGTTCTGAAATGGGCACATGATTCCAAGTTGGCAGCACATACGGGTCATGCCAGGACCCTAGAGATGTTATGAAGCTATTACTGGTGGCCCAACATGGTGCAAGATTCTCGTAACTACGTAGATTCATGTCTGCGCCCAACAGAAGCTGCCTACCAGATGGCCTTGGGGCCTACTCCAACCGAGCCTTGGTCCAGCATTTCTACGAACTTCATTACAGACCTGCCTCTGTCCCAGAACAATACTGTAATCTGGGTCATCATCAACCGTTTTTCAAAGATGGGTCACTTTATTCCCTTGCTGGGCCTTCCATCGGCCCCAGAATTAGCCAAGTTGTTTCTGAAGCACATTTTCCATCTCCATGGACTCCCAAAGGAAATTGTATCTGACCGAGGACCACAGTTTGCCGCCAGATACTGGCGCTCCCTATGTAAGAATTTTAACATTGCCTTGAGTTTCATGTCGGCCTACTGCCCACAGGCCAATGGTCAAGCTGAAAGGACCAATCAAACCTTAAAAACATTCCTCTGTTCCTACATGAATGATCAGCAGGACAACTGGTCTGATCTACTACCCTGGGCTGAACTGTCGCACAATACCCACGTCGCTGCTGCCACCGACGTATCTCCATTTTCCATGGTGTTTGGACGACAACCTTGGCTGCCACTTCTAGTTCCTCTGACTGTTCCTTCTCCAGCTGTGCAATCCATGGCCCACACCATTCGTCAGGTGTGGAACCAAGTTAAAGAATGCCTTACCCAGGCAGCTGAACGTTCCAAGCATTCTGATGCCATTAGACATCCCACTCCACTCTTCCGTCCTGGCCAGAAGGTATGACTGAGCGCCCAACACATAAGATTGAGACTTCCCTCACATCGCTTGACTCCCAAATACATTTGCCCATTTCCAGTGATTCGAAGAGAGGGAGCAGTATCGTATCAGCTCCAACTACTATGTGTCATGGGCATCCATAACAGGTTTCCTTGATGAAGCCCTTGCTCCTTTCCTGGCCCTCACGTAGAGTGACCTCTCCTCCATGGGTCTCTGCCGAACCCGACACATCTCTTCAGGTAAGAGAAGTCCTTGACGTCCATCGGCGTCGAGGGAGATGGGAGTACCTCCTAGCCTGGGAGGGTTATGGGGCCGAGAAGAATTCGTGGGAACCTTCCCACAACATTCTTGATAAGGAACTCCTGAAGACCTTCCATAGGACTTACCCTGACAAGCGACGACCGCGTAGAGGGAGGCCTAAATCGGGGGGGGGGGGGGGGTACTGTTATGTGCCCCATCTGCGCCCGGCCTGCGCACAGGCCTGCTCACATCTCTGGCTCCCCTGCAGGTCACGGGTCAGCCTCCCTAGCAGCAGCCACAAGCTCTTCCAGGCCTTGGCGTCCCACAGCTACAGACGCCGGTCCTTCCATTGCGTACCAGGCCTCATGCCGGAGTTCGGCATCTTCCGTGGCATTGGCCATGCCCCTACGGGCATGCACGCGGACCGCCAGGGGCGGATCCTAGCTCCGCGATGCACCCTGATTGAAGAAACTACTTAAGGAAGTCGCTGCCTGCACTGCCTTGCCTTGGCAATCGGGCAGCATTATATTGTATGCTAGATTGTCTCTGCGTTCTAAGTCTTGTTCCAGGATCCTACTGTTCCAGCCTTGTTCCTGCATCCTACTATTCTAGCGTTCTTTTTTTCCTGCATCTGTCCGAATGTCTCCCAGATAGTACCCTTGGACTGTCTCTCTGGCACTGACCTCGGCCTGTTCCTTGACCTCTCTGTCTGCTGCCTGCCTCCTGACCTTTGTCTGCCTTGTGATCTCATCTGACCTCTGGAACCTGACCTCTGGCTCGTTGACTACTCCTCAGACTGACCCCCGGATTCTGACCTCTGTCTGATTGACCCCGCCTCCTGAGTCTGGCTCTGTCACTTGCCATGTCATCGCCACCAAATAACTAGCTATAAAAGATTACACAAATTCTGTTGGAAAAACATGCTGTTAAAAAACCAACCTTTTTTAAACTATGGTTATTTAATGGGGATGAAATTCGTTTCTTTTAAATATTTTTGAACAGAAAGACCTCAGAACTGGTAAATCAGGTTTGTTAACCAAGATTTTTTTAAAAACCAGTAAGCTCAATCATAAGTCTTTATAGTGTTTCTCTTTTTTAATTTTACTAAAAACTAGGGATGTGCAGAGCAAAATTTTATGTTCATATTTTTTATGTCCGAAAGGGGGTCCCACTTGCGGCCAATATGGACATAAAAAAAATCCAATGAGTTGGGTATATGTACATATGTGCAAAAAAAAAATTTAAACCCCCTCATCCTCCTTAATCCCCCCCCCAGACTTACCACAACTCCCTGGTGATCGAGCGAGGAGTGAGGACGTCATTTCTGCAATCCTTGGCGAGAAGCATGTGACGTCGGTGGCACGTCGAGTGACGCGGCGTCACGTCATTCCCGGCGAGTTCGCGCCGGACGGCTCGTTCGGCCCAAAAAGAACTTTTGGCCAGCTGGGGGGGGCCTCCTGACCCCCTCAAGCTGGCCAAAAGTTCTTTTTGGGCCGAACGAGCCGTCCGGCGCGAACTTGCCGGGAATCACGTGGCGCTGCGTCACTCAGACGCGGCGTCACGTGATTCCCGGCAAGTTCGCGCCGGACGGCTCGTTCGGCCCAAAAAGAACTTTTGGCCAGCTTGGGGGGGCCTCCTGACCCCCCCAAGCTGGCCAAAAGTTCTTTTTGGGCCGAACGAGCCGTCCGGCGCGAACTTGCCGGGAATCACGTGACGCGTCACGTGATTCCCGGCAAGTTCGCGCCGGACGGCTCGTTCGGCCCAAAAAGAACTTTTGGCCAGCTTGGGGGGGCCTCCTGACCCCCTCAAGCTGGCCAAAAGTTCTTTTTGGGCCGAACGAGCCGTCCGGCGCGAACTTGCCGGGAATCACGTGACGTCGCGTCTGAGTGACGCGGCGCCACGTGATTCCCGGCTCGTTTGCGCCGGACGGCTCGTTCGGCCCAAAAAGAACTTTTGGCCAGCTTGGGGGGGCCTCCTGACCCCCCCCCAAGCTGGCCAAAAGTTCTTTTTGGGTCCGAACGAGCCGTCCGGCGCGAACGAGCCGGGAATCACGTGACGCCGGCGTCACTCGACGTGCCGCCGACGTCACATGCTTCTCGCCAAGGATTGCAGAAATGGCGACCTCACTCCTCGCTCGATCACCAGGGAGTTGTGGTAAGTCTGGGGGGGGATTAAGGAGGGTGAGGGGGTTTAAATTTTTATTTTGGCTCAACAATCGCGATTTCCCACATATCGAACATATCTATGTTCGATATGTGGGAAATCCGATCGTTTATGTCGAATCAATTTTTTAAGTAAAAAAAAAATGAGTTGCGTTTTACTAATGCGGTCAATCCGAATGCACACCCCTACTAAAAACACCTTCACTCTTACGAAGAGTTACTTAGTAATCCTGAAGATCAACTATTTTTAGTTGTTCAATGATTGTAACAAATTAAATCTGGGTTATAGAATGTTTTGAAACAGTGTAGAAGAGTTGCTTCTACAGTAATTAAACTTTTTTGATCATCTGTTTCGGTGACGGCTGATTTATGTCGCTGGCTGCCACACTGTTTGTCAGCGGCTAATTTTTACCGCTGACTTCCACACATTTTAAAACAGTGTGTATAAATTGCTTCTGCTGTAATTAAACTCTTTTAATCAACTGTTTTGGCGACGGCTGATTTATGCCGCTGGCAGCCACGCTGTTTGTCGGCGGCTAATTTTTGCCGCTGACTTCCACACTGTTTAATAGCATTTTCTCCACACAAAAATTTGTATTTAAAAGCCCATGGTTAACTTTTCTTCATCAAAGGGACAAGAGTATTGCAAGGAATCTTTGTCCCAAACCATAATGCACTTATCTTGAGACTTGTTGTAGTTCTTTCTCTTTTTGCCTTAAACAAGTCTGTATCTGGAATCCCCGCCAACGTTAACATTTCGCTTAACGCTTCCTCAGGGTGGATTGAGACAGTCTTAACTCGTAACATGTGGGCTTCCAAAAACTTGCCATGTCATCACCTACGCTGTTCTGGTGTTCCTTGCTCCATCAGACCTACAACCTCAAATCCGACCGCACTCCCCTTTTGTCTGTGGGCACGCCTGTCTAATATCTCTCCAGGAGACCCTGCGAGGCCCACCTAAGTCCAAACGGCCTGGGTCTCTACGAGCTTCACCTGGGGGGACCTCGGGCTTCCAGTGGTGAAGCTCATCCTAGCCTCTGTCTCCTCCAGTGCTCCGCCCCCTGGGGGCAGGTGCTTCCTGGTCCCTACCAGGGAGCCGTTCTCCACTGCTCCAGGACAAGGGTCCACCCCTGAGCGCAACAGATATAATACAGATTTTGTTTTACAAATCTGTTTAGATATATTTGAACCTGTTAACCAACATTTCGATCCACGGGGCTCCAGCGGTGAACTTGGCCTGCGCGATCGGCGCTGAAGCCCGTCAGGGTAAGGCCTCCTGTTCCGCTCACCCCGATCGGGCTCCCTCGCCGATCGCCGGCCCTTCTCTCCAGCTGCTTACTTACCTGAAAGGCCGCGATCCTCCGCCTCCAGCCGGCCTTGATCGGAGCCGCGAACCCTCGCCTCCAGCCGGCCTCGACCCGGACCACGAGCCCACGCTGCCAGTAGGCCCCGAGCCGAGCCGCGAGCCTTCGCCCCAAACCGCCCACAAAAAACGTCGCGGCGGTGACGTCACAGGTGCGACCGGCGGGGTATTTAAACCGCCGCTCTCCTCTTCATCCTCCTTTCGATCCACGGGGCTCCAGCGGTGAACTTGGTCTGCGCGATCGGCACTGAAGCCCGTCGGGGTAAGGCCTCCTGTTCCGCTCATCCCGATCGGGCTCCCTTGCCGATCGCCGGCCCTTCTCTCCAGCTGCTTACTTACCCGAAAGGCCGCGATCCTCCGCCTCCAGCCGGCCTTGATTGGAGCCGCGAACCCTCGCCTCCAGCCGGCCTCGACCCAGACCACGAGCCCACGCTGCCAGTAGGCCCCGAGCCGAGCCGCGAGCCTTCGCCCCGAACCGCCCACAAAAAACGTTGCGGCGGTGACGTCACAGGTGCGACCGGCGGGGTATTTAAACCACCATTCTCCCTGGCGTCGCACGCTGGGCGTCGCGCGCACAAAGGAGCACAACAAAGGGGCCTGCCCCTTTGTTTCGCCCCTTCGTTTCGACCCTCGCTTCCCCGAGCAGTTTTCACACCAATACCGCACTAGAGCTCAACCAGCATCCAACATGCTCACGTCCTTCCAGCTCTCTTCCGCCAAGCAACCATCCAGCGCCCATACAGCGCCCTCTAAGTAATCAACCATCCTGCACCCTCTCAGCAAGCACTCAGCAAGCATCCAGTCTGCGCCCTCTCAGCAAGCAACCAGTCTGCGCCCTCTCAGCAAGCAACCATCCTGCACCCTCTCAGCAAGCACTCAGCAAGCATCCAGTCTGCGCCCTCTCAGCAAGCAACCAGTCTGCGCCCTCTCAGCAAGCACTCAGCAAGCAACCAGTCTGCACCCTTTCAGCAACCAACCAGTCTGCGCCCATTCAGCAAGCAACCAGTCTGCACCCTCTCAGCAAGCACTCAGCAAACATCCAGTCTGCGCCCTCTCAGCAAGCAACCAGTCTGCGCCCCTCTCAGCAAGCAACCATCCTGCACCCTCTCAGCAAGCAACCAGTCTGCGCCCATTCAGCAAGCAACCAGCCTGCACCCTCTCAGCAAGCACTCAGCAAGCAACCAGTCTGCGCCCTCTCAGCAAGCAACCATCCTGCACCCTCTCAGCAAGCACTCAGCAAGCATCCAGTCTGCGCCCCTCTCAGCAAGCAACCAGTCTGCGCCCTCTCAGCAAGCACTCAGCAAGCAACCAGTCTGCACCCTTTCAGCAACCAACCAGTCTGCGCCCATTCAGCAAGCAACCAGTCTGCACCCTCTCAGCAAGCACTCAGCAAACATCCAGTCTGCGCCCTCTCAGCAAGCAACCAGTCTGCGCCCTCTCAGCAAGCAACCATCCTGCACCCTCTCAGCAAGCAACCAGTCTGCGCCCATTCAGCAAGCAACCAGTCTGCACCCTCTCAGCAAGCACTCAGCAAGCAACCAGTCTGCGCCCTCTCAGCAAGCAACCATCCTGCACCCTCTCAGCAAGCACTCAGCAAGCATCCAGTCTGCGCCCTCTCAGCAAGCAACCAGTCTGCGCCCTCTCAGCAAGCACTCAGCAAGCAACCAGTCTGCACCCTTTCAGCAACCAACCAGTCTGCGCCCATTCAGCAAGCAACCAGTCTGCGCCCTTTAGTCTGCGCCCTCTCAGCAAGCACTCAGCAAGCATCCAGTCTGTGCACTCTCAGCAAGCACTCAGCAAGCATCCAGTCTGCGCCCTCTCAGCAAGCACTCAGCAAGCAACCAGTCTGCACCCTTTCAGCAACCAACCAGTCTGCGCCCATTCAGCAAGCAACCTTCCAGCGTTCTTCCAGAGCACTAACCAACCGATTTTTTATCTCCTAATCCCAGCCTATCCTCCCATCTGCCTTCCGCCTACACTCTGCGCCAGCCAGCTAACCATCCACAATGTCTCTTGCTCTTCCAATACCAACTCTACAATACCGCCTCCTACCTAAAAGAACATCTACCAGACGAGCCCTTCACAATAACTTAAAAACCCTCACCCCTATCTTGATTACACCAATCACCCAGCTTCTAGGCCTCTCCCTCTTCTCACTCTCTCTTTTCAATGCACAATCTCTAACGAAGAAATCCCTAATTTTCAATGATTATCTCGCCGACGCCAAGCCAGATATCTGTGCAGTTACCGAAACATGGCTTAAGCCCTCAGATACAGCTTTAATAAACCAACTATCTACACAAACCTATGATTTCTTTTCACTCCCGAGACTGAAAAAAAGAGGAGGTGGTATCCTTCTGGCTACCAAAAAAAGCCTCAACTTCTCCCAACATCCTTTCAGCTCTAACTCTAAACTGGAAGTCGGCTTCTTCACCTCACAACATCTTCAAATCCTTCTTGTCTACGCCCCCCCGGGACTCCTAGAATCCAATGTCTCCCCCATCCTTGAAATCACCACCATGCTCATCAACCTGGATACTCCAGCAATCATTTTAGGAGATTTCAATCTGCACATAGACAATCCCTCACCATCTAACAGCTGTGTAACACTCATCACAGCCCTGTCTGCTATGGGATTCCAACAACTAGTCAACGAACCCACACACAAAGCGGGTCACACTCTGGACTTGATTTTCGTCAACAAGGGCATTACGACTACATCCAATCTGAAGAACAAAAAGGTTCCATGGTCAGACCACACTCTCATCTCTACTTCATTCACGCTGAAAAAATCCAACACTCCCTACATCCCCTCTCCTTCATTCCACTACAAGAGGCGATGCTCACCAGAAGACCTTAACAACCAATTGGTCTCACAGCTCCCCCTATTAGACCTCACCGACCCGAACACTGCCATTCGCTCCTGGAACAACATAACAGAAAACATAGCCAACAAGCTCTGTCCTTCAACTACAAAAAAAATCTCACACCAATGCATCCAACAGACAACCTTGGTTCACTAATGAACTCAGAAAACTAAAACAAAGTTTAAGAAAAAAAGAAGCGACTTGGCGCAAAACCCCTTGTGACATCACCATCTTTTCATACAAATCCACACTATACCAGTACAAATCCCTCACTTCAAAATCAAAAAAAGACTATTATGCTTCTAAGATTCACAACCTGGTCTTTGACGCCAAAGCCCTCTTCGCTTATGTCTCCAGCCTCACTCAAACCATTCCGCGAGAAATCCCCGGCAACATGGCACAACCCAAAGCGGAAGAACTCGCTCAGTTTTTCCAAGATAAAATCACCAATCTCCTAACACAACTGCCTTCCAATACAGCCGACCTCCAGACATATCAACAACCTGCCCACAAAAACGTCAGCTTAAACACCTTTGAACCCGTCTCTTCCACGGAAATACAAACCATCCTGACAAGAATGAAACCTTCATCTCATCCTGCAGACCACATCTCCTCCAAACTACTTCTATCTGTTCCAGACACAATAGCCACCTCATTGAAAAATATCATCAACTGCTCTCTAGCCCAAGGAACCTTCCCAGATGATCTCAAAATGGCCTCAATCTCACCGCTCCTAAAGAAACCTAACCTAGACCCGAAGGACCCTAACAATTTCCGCCCCATAGCTAACCTCCCATTCATCGCCAAGATCATGGAAAAACTAGTGAACTCTCAACTCTCAGATTTCATCGAAGACAACAATCTTCTCTTCACCCCACAACATGGCTTCCGAAAAAATCGAGGCACAGAATCCCTCCTCACCTCGCTGACAGACCATATCTTACTGGGCCTCGACAAAGGAAACTCTTTCCTATTGATCTTGTTAGACCTATCCGCAGCGTTCGACACTGTCAACCACGCCATCCTCCTAAACCAGTTGTCGTCCATAGGAATCTGCGGCACCGTCCTATCTTGGTTCAAAACCTTTCTCAATAACAGAGGTTACAAAGTTAAACTCCAAAACAAGGAATCCTCAAGATTTGACTCGACCATAGGAGTCCCACAAGGTTCTTCATTATCTCCGACTCTATTCAATATTTACCTGCTTCCTCTCTGCCAACTTCTCACTGACCTCAATCTAAAGTACTTCCTATACGCAGATGATATTCAAATCATCATCCCCATCAAAGACTCATACTCTAAAACTCTTGACTACTGGGAATCATGCCACCAAAAAATCAAACAACTACTCAACAGCCTTCACCTCATCTTAAATTCCTCCAAGACAGAAATCCTACTCATCTCTCCTGAGAACAATACACCTAACATTGCTCTTCCTACCAACCTACATACCACACAAGTTAGAGACTTAGGAGTGTTATTGGACAACCGGCTAAACTTCAAGGCACACATCAACAAAACAACCAAAGACTGCTTCTTTAAACTCCAGGTTTTGAAAAGGATAAGACCTCTCTTCCATGCTCAAGACTTCAGAACGATCATCCAGGCAGTCATTTTTTCAAAATTAGACTATTGCAATTCCCTATTGCTAGGTCTGCCTTCTTCCTATTCCAAACCATTACAGATGGTGCAAAATTCAGCAGCCCGACTACTAACAGACACAAGAAAAAGAGACCACATATCACCCATCCTGAAAGAGCTACATTGGCTACCCGTATACTTCCGTATCATGTACAAAGCCATATGTATCATTTTCAAAACTATACATCAATGCACTTCCCTCGATCTTCAATTCCCTCTCCAAGTATACAACTCGACAAGACCTACCAGAGATGTTTATAGAGGCACACTCCAAGTTCCCCCTGCGAAAACGACTAGACACATTACCCTAAGAGATCGCGCCACCTCCACAGCTGGCCCCCTTCTGTGGAATTCCTTACCCACAGATCTCAGACTAGAACCCTGCCTCCTAACTTTTAGGAAAAGACAAGACTTGGTTATTCAAGCAAGCTTTCCCAGACACAATTTAATGACACAATCCAAGGACACAATCCAAGGACTCCTCTAAAACATTCAGCCATTAATCATGCCATTTGCACATAACTTGTAATTTGACTTGTATATCGTTTAACCATTTTATTCTTTCCTATTTCTTCCTCTTCACCAAGTTTTGCTACCCTTGTTAATTGTAACTGTACCTTCGGTCACCTCAGTTCTAGTTTGATGTATTTAATGCACTCCCGTTTCATGTAAACCAGCAAGATATGTTCTCATGATTGCCGGTATATAAAAACCTTAAATAAATAAATAAAATAAAATAAAACATGTAGACAAGGGTGAGTCTGTTGAAATGGTGCATCTGGATTTTCAAAAGGCATTTGGCAAAGTCCCTCAGGCAAAACTCATTAATAAATTAAAAAGTCATGGGATAGGAAGCAGTGCCCTAATATGGATTAGAGATACTGGCTAAACAGAGTAGGACTGAATGGTCATTTCTCTCAATGGAATAATATAAAGTGTGGGGTGCCTATGTGATCAATACTAGGATCAGTGCTTTTTAATCTATATAAATAAAAATGTTAAATAGTTTGGACAAAATCGCTAATCTCAGAAACCACTGAACCGATTGCTTTCAGATTTGGACACATCCTTCATTTCGCCTACAGGAAGGTTCTTCTGTACTTACATTACAGATATGTCACACCTGTGACAGGTACAATAGGTTTAAAACTTTTTTCCAGAAAACAGCAACATCTGCTGGATGTAAGCGCCATCTGTTACAACTTAGACTAACACACGCTACACTAATCATTTCGCCAGTCCAGGTCCACATTTCACTTCCATTTTAACACATTTGCGCACTTTTTTCGCTGGAAGATAACTATTTCCTTTACAGATAAAATACACCCACCTCCCTCCTCACAACCCCCACACACATGCCAAATTGATTTACTTCCCACAGCCTCCCACAGACACAAAACCACCCTCCTCACATCCCCCACACACATGCCAAATGTATTTACTTCCCAGGTCCTCACAACACACACAAAACCTGACAGAAGTCCGGGAGGCTCCAGCAGGGGGCCAGGACCGGTCCGGGACACATCTCCTGCACTACGGCCATCAGCTGCCAGCAATCAACATGGCGCCGACGGCCCTTTCCCTTACTATGCCACTTGGGGACACCAATGGCGGCAGTAGCCCATGTGACATAGTAAGGGCGAGGGCCCCTCGGTGCCATTTTCAGGACTGGCAGCCGGCGGACCTTTGCCCTTACTATGTCAGAGGACCTACCGCTGCAATTGCTCCACCCCACTGACATAGTAAGGGCAAAGGGCCGTTGGGACCCGTTTCAGTGCTCGCAGCCGACGGATCAATGCCAATACATCGCTCCCGGACCGCTCCTGAACACCCGCTCCACCAACTGACATTTTTATCAGGTCTCGGGGGGGTCTGGAGGGTGGGGGGTGGTGATGAATTTATTGCGAACATCTTGGGGAGGGGTCACGAGGGGGGGCAGGTTTCATTCATTCAGCAACTCTGGGGGGGCAGGGGGGCTACTGTTTTTCACATGGCTGGCGGAGGGGGGCAGGAGAGTGTGGGGTGGTTAATTTAAGAGAACTTTTCTCATAGGATTGTTTTTTGGGGGAAGGGGGAGGTTCACACACAAATACATACACTAAACTTGCACGATATCGGGAAAGCACCAAAATAGCCCTCCCCAGACCACAAAACAAATTTGGAAGTGCAAATTTGGTTAGACACTCCCCTATTTAGTTACATAATGCGCACAGATGCCCAGGGAGAGACCACAGGTAGCACCAACAATTTTAATTTCCCAGGTCTTGGAAGGGGGCAGGAGGGTGGAGGGTTATTATTTGATTTAAAGGGTTGGGATTGGGGGTTTTTTTGGGAGATGGGGGGTTTCCCACAGAAATAGAAAGACAAAGGTTTTCTGATCTGAAGGGTACGCAGTAGGCAGGGGGAGGTGACAGTGAGGGGAGGGAGAATGAGGGGGGAGGTGAGTGTGAGGGGAGAGAGTTGGAGTGGGGACAGGGGAGGGAAGGGGGGGTGAGTGACCAAGGGGGAGGAGGATGAGTGACTGAGGTAAATGAGCAAGGGGAAGGGGGAGGGAGGGTAAACAACCTGACTCTGCCACTGCAACGCGTGGCCGGATACCGCTAGTATATTTATAAATGATCTGGAAAAGGGAGCTATGGGGAGGTGATCAAACTTATAGACTACACATAATTGTTCAAAGTTGTCAGATCACTAGCCAATTGTGAGAAATTGCAATAGGACATTGTGAGACTGGGGGATTGGACATCTTAATGGCAGATGAAATGTAAAGTGGACAAGTGTAAAGTGATATATACAGGGTAGCATAATCCAAATTCCTGGTACATGACATTGAGTTCCATATTAGGAATCACAACCATTGTAGACAATACTTGAAATCCTTGGTCGAGTGCATGAAAGAGGTCAAAATGCAAATGGAATGTTGGATATTTTGAGTATAGCAACACAGGAAGTGTTGGCCATGATCATGGTAGCAACCTACTGTAATCCCTACTGAAAATTATCATTTGCTGGTGGGTGGGAGAATTAGGGATGGGTTGGGAGTTGGGGGATGGAGGGAGGCAAAAGAGGGGTGATTTTGACATATTTTGAAGATTCCAGATCCCAGATTCCTAGTACTTAACTCATTTCAGAGGAGTTTGGAGGGGGTTTGGGGAAGCTCAGCCTAGAAGATCAGATTTAGCAAGTCTTACCTGGGGGTCATGGAATTGGGCCACTGGCCTGTAGTATTTAAAAAAAAAAATCTCTGCCACTTAACCAGCTATATTCTTTTGAATATAGCCAGTTAGGATGAAAGTTAGCTAAATCATGGATATTCCGCAGGACATTTATCCTGCTGAATATCTGGGACAAGTTTTCTGATTTTAGCCAGATAGCTTGTCCACCGACCAGCTTACTAAATATTGGCCTCTTCAATTATATACACACAAATAAATTTTCTTCTGCATAAAACAGAAGGCATGGGATAACCTGCAATGAGCACCAATTACAATCCTAAACAGAAGGCATGGGAATAATCTGCACAGAACAGCAGTTACAACTTTAAACGCCTTGCTGGGCAGACTGGATGGATCTTTTTGGTCTTCATCTGTCATGATTTACTATGTAACTATGTAACTGATGGTAATTGCATTCGTATGTTGGAAAATAGTTTAGTATAGTAATTATGTGTACTCTTTTTTCTAAAATCAGTGAAAATCTATGCACAGCCCTAGTCTGTATGTAAATTTCATAACTGTATGCGTGGATATTTCAAACATATGCATGCATATTCCTTAGTGTTCTTCAATGTCTCTAAAAGGTGTTTTATCAGATTTTCTAATTGATTTTTTATGATGTGCTCAGCCATCCTTTTACTAATACTATTAATTTAAAGTACATGAGAATTTTAAGATTTTGAAAGCTTTTTGTAAACTGTAAATTATGTGTTGCATTATTAAAAGCCTTCACCTGTAAGGTTAAGCTTAGTGGTGCAGATCTTTTGAATAAATATAGGTGCAGATAAAAACTGCTAGAAAAATGTGGATGTTTTGGAATATGTATCAATGTGCTATGTACTGTTTGGGATAGTGGTAGCTGCTAGTATATATCTGGAATATTATAATATATCTGATAGCAATGTGTTTGATTACTGATACACTGACCTTTGTATTTGTGTACAGATTACTAATGTTATAGTCAGCACCTGACCTTTTGTATCTTCATATTTGATGCCAATAAGTGACCCACATGATGGTAGTGTAATCCAGCTGAAAGAAGTGAGACAGTTAAGTGTAAATGGCAACCAACCCTAACTTCTACCTATACTTAACCTTTAATGCTAATTAGCAATCAGAGGACAATGCTTAGCAGTAGAAATAGACTAAGGGGTCACCTCACTTTAAGGAATGGGTATACCAGCAGTTACTTGAAATACATATAGAATGAGACTCACAGAGGGGTGTGATGCTTTTGGACCTTTGACCCTTAGTAAAGATATTCTAGGAGAGCAGGCTAACTGCATTGTAGCAAGAAGCAATTCCCCATGGAGTGAATGCTGGGAGTGAAGTCAATATTTTACTCCTGGGATCATAGACCGCATGTTGGGTTAAAGCCCCTAGCAGTTATATATGGACAAGTGAGAAGAAAACCATGCTTGGGTACAATTTTTTCTAATTCTCTGCATGATGCTGAAGAAATAAGTGTGAGCTTTCTCTCCATAATGAATGCTGAAGCTGGGTTTGGCAGAATATAACTTCTGTGCAAGAAGTAGCTGGCATTTTATGTTGCTGCTACTGATTACTTGTTTGCGTATTAGATTGTGAGGGTAATGGGACTTGTGAGCTGTTATCTACTCTGCTTTGCATTGGTTTGTGCTTAATACAATTGTCAAATTATTACCATGCAAAGGAATTTTCCTGACTCTGTTTCCAGAGGGTGTCATTCAGTGAGATGGTATATATTTCTGCTGAGTTCAACTGTGTGCTGGAATGAAAGCTGTTTTAGAGCAGGGAGATTTGTCGGCCACAGGATAGATTTGAATGGCATAGACGGTATGCATGCTTTTATGAGATTACTGACATGTGTAGCTAAGGACACACTTGGGAAGAAGGGATCCCCAATCTTTTACCTTTTTCTGACACCTTCTGGTTTAAGGTTCCCTCTCCCTTCTCTGTGCACCTCCTACCTATAGATGTGTTTCACCTGTCTCCAGAATGAGTGAGGGATTGCAAGGTCCCATGAACATAACAAAAATATAATCATTCCAGAGATATAGAAAATATAAAATAATTTATTGTAACAAATATTCAGTGAAGAGAATGGAAGAAAGAGGAACTAAGAAGCAAAGAAGGGATATAAGAAAAGGACTCCAAGGAGCTGAGGAAGAAATATCCTGGTAGGGTTAAGGGTCAGGGTGCTGAGTTGCTTAACAGCTCAAGTGGGGCTATACAGCAGCCTTGACCGCTACCCAGGTACCCCATTTGTGCCATCATCCACTTGAGATCACCCTGAAGTGTCCACATTCTGATACAGCTAGTCCAGATCTATACTTGCAGCTCCATAAGAGCAGTGTTCTGCAAGAGGAGGCAGTTGTCATCCCAAAGATGCAGCCTCAGTAGCTACAGGTGTCTCCAGTGTGTGCCTGGCCAGAGGTAGCACACCATCCTGACCTTCCTCCTCCAAATGGAGTACTACTCCACAACCTTCCTACTCTGGTCCTAGGGGCAAAGCAAAGAGTGGCCCTACAATGGGAGAAACAAAAAAAGGAAGAAGGAGTGGAGACTGGTGGGAGGTGTGTGCTGGGGCAGCCTCTGGTGCTGGGGATGGTGGGGTGGTTTCTGGTCTGGCTCCAACTCTTGGCAGTGGGTCCTGCTCTGCCTCCTACTCCTCTGTGTAACTGGTGCTATCTGTGAAGGTTAAGGGAGTAGGTAGTATGAAAGTCAGTGTTAGCAACACATAGGTTAAGTAGAGAATTGTTTTTTTCAAAAAGTGTATGTATCTAGCACACAAGTTGTGCCAAGAAGATTTGAAGGAAGCACTAGGGTAGCATGCACGGAGCCTGTTTCAAGCCAGTGCAGTAATAGTGCAAAAGCATGATACTTATATAAGACTGGGATGAGCAGCATGTTGAAAGCATAGTGAAAGACTAATGTGAACTGGCCATTTGGAGGAGGCAATTTGGAAGGCTAGCTCTGAATCTTTACTAGGAGTGGCAATCTTTAGGCCATTTGGTAATCTGGGGAAAATGCTTAGTAAATGAGGCCCATAAAAAATGGAAACCTATGCTCGGAGAACAGATATAGACCATAGCAGCCATCCCATGTGGCCAGCTTCTTTCCAGGGGCATAGCCACTCCGATTGTGGTAGCACTTTCCTTGCCTTTATGGCAGACATGGTCCTGTATTCTTCTCCCATGCTTTCTTGAACTTAATTCCCATTTCTCTCTTAAACATGTTCTTTGGCAGTCTATTCTATGCACCCAACACCCTTTCCATAAACATAGCTGAATAGTTACACAGAGGGCCAGTCTACCAGTTATACTGCCCTCACTGATAAGAATATCTCCCATCTGCCTAGCAGAGTATGACCACCTGGAAGACTTTGCCTTTTCCTTAATAGCATATTTGTCTTCCTCCTTTGTGATGCATCAGTGTTGGGTAATGGCCCCCCTCATTTGCAACCAGCATTCACATTTCCCATGCCGGTGCACGGTTCTCCTGAGTCTACTTCCTTGAAGAGTCTTATCTTTTGTGGGTAGAACACCTGCTGCTTGAGGTGGCAAGGGAGGGAATGTCACACCCGAGCCAGTCTTCTCTGCCTTCTTTTGACCCTCAAGGATGGGGAAAAGGCAGCCCTCCTCCTGTACAATAAGTTGGGCCAGAAGCTGCATATCACTGGGCCTAAAGTTTGGGCTTGCAGGCCCAGTGTCCCCACACATTACTAAAAGTAGAAATTATATGCCCAGAAAGAAGATGCATAACTTTTACACACACACAAGGTATGTAAGGGGTGAAGATTCATGGGTGTAAATATAAGCATGCTAATGTATGTGCTGACTTAAGAGCACTATCAAAAGTGAGGGTTGTTGTAAATCAAGGGAGGGGGAGAGATTTCAGGGAATAAGAAAGGAGGCATCTGTTGAGAGAAAGGTTAATGGAGTCAGAAAGCTGGAAGCAGTGAAAGAAGCAATCCAAAAAGGGAGAGCAAGGGGACCGAAAAGGAGCAATATGGGGAGAGCTGAGGATTTGTAGGGCTGGGATAGGGAGAACTGGAGACGAAGAAGAAAGGAGAGAGAGAGAAAGAAAATGAGAAAAATGAATTGATGGAAAAATCAGTCAGAGATGTAGAGAGTGAAGTAAAAACAGAAGAAGAGAAAAGAAAATGGGCAGGAGACCCTGAGAAAGGAGTTCGTAGACTGACAACAGGAAAGCATAAAAAAAGAGATGAGGACCCACTGATTAGAAAAATAAAATGTCCGGTCAGCAAAGATAGAGAAAAGTATTTTTATTTTCAGTTTAATGAATGAATTATGTAAATTTTGGGAATGTGCATCTCTGTTATCTTTGTATTTTGCATAGAATAGGAAGAAATACATTTTTGGGTTTTTTTCTCCAGTGTTGAACTTCATGAAGTGTCTGACTTTTGGGGTTTCCATTTCAATTTTCGCTTATTTATTTCAATTTGTAATTTGTGGTCACTTATTGTGTATTTGTTGAGGATTCTTCTATGTTCTTGTGTGTGGTATAGATCAGATATTCTGCTAGTGTGTAGCTTCTGTATAAGACTATATAGCAATCCTGCTTGTTTTTTTGTTTTTGCAATAGGAGATGTATTGTGTTCTACGACCTGTTGCCCTTTCATAGATAAGGTTGCTTTTTGAGTTCTGGGAGTTAGTGCTATTTTGGTGTGGCAGGTTTGCAATATATGTTGAGTGTTATGCTACAGGGTGCTATGCTTCTGTTGCGACCGCGAGCCCTACGGATCCTGAAGCGGGCATGGCCTAAGGTTGGTGTTGAGAGCGTGGAAGCGCGGTCGCTAGCTCATGGGAGAGCGTGAGCCCTGGACCTCGGCATGACTCAGGGAAGAGCCTCAAGGCACACCATGGGAGATGAGAGCATGCAAGCACGGGCAGAGCAGGAACAAGCAGGACTGGATCTAAGGCAAGAAACTTCAGAGCAGGAACAAGGCAGGGTCAGTCCTCCGCTGGACCTACATGCACCAGTGTGACCCAGCATCACAATGCTGGTCACAAGAGTAGCCCTCCAGCCCTCCACCAACATTTTGTATAGTGATTTGAACTGGGAGATCCTCCTAGTTCTGCTTTGCAGCCATTCTTGGAGGAGTTTCTGTTGATGCCAGATATGTTTACTGAACTGGATGTACAGTATTTATACTGGGGTTATGTCTCATTCAGTATAGAACCCAGACTTCATTAGTGTTGTCTAACCTAATTGGATGGAGAGGCAAAAATCAGTGTGATAACACCAGCCATACCTTGAAGTGGCAAAAACCTAATTTGTCACTGGAAAGGGAAAGGGTTGGGGGAAAGATTGGGTAGGAGTCAGGAGATGGGGGTAGAAGAGACTGCATGAGGTAGCATGAGTGAAGCCAGTGTTTTTCACTGGGTGGGTGGACGCCAGTAGTCAGCCCTGGCAAGGTAAGCCGGATAAAGTAGAGTAAAGAAAGGCAGGGGATTTCAAAATGAAATCCCCATATGTACTTTTTGGGGTTCACTCTAACCTCCCTTTTCCCCAAAGAAACAGAATGATTTTCAAAGGGGTCTTCATTGGTTATCCCCTCTTTAACTGTGGCGAATCCCTTTGAAAATTGCTCCTAGTGACTAAACAAAACTTTTCTCAGCTTAAATTTATGAATATATTTCTTTTATTCTAATATTTTACATGGTTTGTTACTTTGCAACAATGGTTCTAAGCATTTCATTCAATAAAATGTACTGAAAGCTATGGTTTTATAAGCATGTACTGTCCAGCTGTATTTGACTTGCATTTGTAAATGAATATGTAGATGATTTCTTTGTAATCACTGAAGGTTTGTACTGAGAGTTTAACAATCTATCACGGGACTGAGGACTTTCTGCTTTCTGATTCACTGGGAATGCAGTGCTCCCTTTCTGCTTTGTCACCAGCATTAAGAGTGACTTGAATTTCCACAGATGCAGTACCACCTATGCTTTCTAATCAAAGATTCGATTCTGTGCCTATTGGGATAAAGCTTAGGTCATCAGGTCCAAAGTTCTCTGTTTGAAAAGGTGAGTAAAAGAAATGTGCAAGGAATGGACAGAGTTGTATAATTGTCTTGATTAAGTTTTTTTTTTCCATGAGTGCACAATTTCTACATTCCAAAAAGGCAGTTGTACTTAATAAAATTGAGAGCAAATGATGAGGATAACTATGTGACTCATCTAAATCCTACATTTTAGCTCACTTTTTCAACTAAAGCCCTAAAATGTCCATTTCAAAAGAGATTTATGCAGGTAAAATCAGCTTTTACTACATACAATTTGGTCCTTCAAATTTATTCCACCTTGGTCCAGGTATCTGTGTCTGCACAAAAGGGGGCATGGCTGGACGTATGGCAAGGTGGGCTAGCATATTTAGCTTTATGGTGGTATGCTTAGCGCTATCCTGTTAAGTTTGTGCAGACAATTCAGTCGGCACAAATAACATTCCTAAAGTTATCTAGAAACCTTACACAGATATTCAACAGAAAACAAAACCAAACGACTACCACAAAATATCTGGAGAAATTACTGGGATAACTTCCCACATCAGGTTTTGTTTTGTTTTTTTTAATATGGATGGACCTCTCTGTGTTTTCTTCTCAGTGAAAATAGTATGTAAAGAATTCATAAAATGTATTAAGCAACTGGCTTTAAATTAAAACTTGGATTTTGCATCCTTAGCCATTGCATTGAGTAAGGGGGTTTCTGGATTTTAATACACTGCAAGCAGGGCCAATGCTAGCATTTTTGTTGCCCTGTGCGAACAATTACGGTGCTGCCCCTGGCCCTCTCCCCCATTCTGTTTTTTTTAATACAGAGTTTTTGTTGTTTTCCCAATAACCAACATACAATAGAAATAGTCTCATGCTCTGTCTCATACCCCCTTTCTGTGCTGAAAAAAGCCCTGCACCCTCCAACAATTCATACTTTTAAAATTGATACATCCCCTGAACCTATCTTACTCCAGTCACAGGTCCAAAATACCTAAATTGTGCAGAAGTGATCCCCAGGTACTCCTGCCCCACTTACCAGTACATAACAAAATGGCACCTGGCTGGGCCCTATAGCATACATTGTTGTGGTGCCACCCAGAAAACCCTTTTATAAAAGTCATTTGGAGCCTATATGGCATTATGCCTGCCCCAACACTTGTAAGGCCGAGGGCGGGCCTGCGTTCCGCGGTGCGCCCTAATTGATCTACTGTATAAGGAAGTTCCTGACTTCACTTCCTTGCCGTGTCAATCGGGTCAGCTTATGGTAGATTGTCTCCGCGTCTGTTCCTGTTTGTTCCTAGTCTTGTTCCAGGATCCTTCTGCTCCAGTTCCGTTCCTGACTTGTTCCTGCATCCTCGTTCCTGAATCCTGCCTGTTCCTGTGTTCGTCTATATGCCTTCCCAGGTAGTACCCTCAGACTGTCTTACTGGTACTGACCTTGGCTTGTTCCTGACCTGCCTGCCTGTCTGCCGCCTGTCTACAATCCCAGCTAGTTCCTGACTCGTCCATCTGTCTGCTGCCTGCCTCAAGGACCTCAGCCTGTTCCAGACCTGCTCGCCTGTCTGCCGCCTGCCTCTAGACCTCTGCTTGCCCCTGACTACATCTGACCTCCAGTATCTGACACTTGCTTCGGTGACCACTCCTCGGACTGACCTTTGGACATTGGAGCTTTGCCTGCCTGACCTCGCCTCCAGATTCTGGCTCTGTTCCTTGCCTTGTCATCACCAACTCTGTTCTGGTTCTCCCTGCTCCAGCTCGAACCTGACCGTGCTCCTTCTGTGTCTGTAGGTACGCCGGTCTTCCATTCTTCCAGGAGACCCTGCGAGGCCCACCTAAGTCCAAGCGGCCTGGGTCCCTACGGGCTCCTCCCAGGGGGACCTTGGGCTTCCAGTGGTGAAGCTCTGCCTAGCCTCTGTCTCCTTCAGTGCTCCGCCCCCTGGGGCCAGTTACCTCCTGTTCCCTTTCAAGAGCCATTCCATCCTTGCCCCAGGACAAGGGTCCACCCCCGAGCGCAACAGATATAGTAAACTTCCTGTACCAAAAAGGTACTAACTGTCAGCACTCAAACAGGAACAACTCTTATCTGTGAAAAGCAAGACTGCAGATACTACACCAGGGCCTAGAACACCTACTTTAGGAATGCTGAACAAAACCAGGCTTTATCAATCCCTACACAGGAACTACATGCTAGCAGAATATGCCACCTTGGTCACAGATGTCGAACAGAGACGTACCCTCACCAAATGCAGAATAAAGACACCATAAAGTATAAATAGAAATGGAGAGACAGAAACTGAACCGGAAACTGCAACAAACCAGACCATTTATGCAATGCAGCAATGGAAAAACAGAAACATACCTCATAAATCATCAAACAATAAAATCATGAAATATAACTCAAGCATAATAAACCTTATTAATACAAAGAATATTGCCAAAGAGCTGACGAATAGAGCATCCAATAATTAAGAATGCATATAAAAATGTATAATTTTTCTAAAATAGCAGTAAAACATTTCAAAATAGCAGAGACATCAAAATCCAATAATTAAAACTAATAAGAATAGAAAAATCCCCCACTCTCCATACCTGAAAAAATTTGATATCCTGTCACCTTGAGCTTGTCGTGAACTAGTGAGGATGGCACAACATTTTCTTCACACAAACACAACTCAGGCAGGTTCCCATTCACACATACACACATGACCCAGGCAAGCTTCCATTCACACAAACAAACACACACACACACACACACACACACACACACACACAATCCAGGCAAGCTCCCATTCACATAAACACACATGCACTCAATCCAGGCAAATTCCCATTCACACAAACATACACACACACAATCCAGGCAGGCTCCCATCCACACAAACACACACCACCGCTTCTGTCATCTTTTTAACTGCAGCCCTAATGATTTGTCACCCTTTCTTTAGAGTCTCCTTATCTTAAATTCAGAAGCATAATATATATGTTCTCAACCTCTACTATAGTACAGAGGAAACTTTGGAGGTGGTCTGCGATTGAATTGTAGTTTATTTTTCAGTTCCCTGTTTGGTATCTTTATCATTTAACCCTCCTGATTCAATGAATTGTGGAAACAAGTCCACATTCCAGGATAGGATCAGTACAAGTTGGCTTTTCTCTAAACATGCCTAGGGCTGATTAAGTCTCTAGTAAATGGCACTAGAAATCCTCAAAATATCTCTATGGTTCTGGGATCACTTTTAATCCTGGAAATTAAAATGCATGTTACAGACATCTCATGAACCTAGCTTGCAAAACAAATAAGAAATAAGAAAAAAAGCATTAATACCCTGTGTTTAAAAGATTTGTTTTTCTATAAGCACAGTTCAAAATACAATCTTTACAGACGAGATTTTAAATTGTTGTTCTGAAAATAATAGCAATTTGAAAGTTAGTATTACCATAGAAAGAGAGGTTTACTACCCATCTGCATGGTGTTAACTCAACACTGAATTCCCAACCAATAGCATTTGTAGAGCAATGAAGCAATTTTGCAAAAACACTCAGCTGAACTGCATCAAAGAACAGAAGATAGTACTAATTCTAACTAAACCCTACCTAGTTATTGAAGGAATAAAAACCTAATGGTCTTAGAACAGGGCTTCTCAAACTTGGTCTGGAGACCTCCCAGCCAATTGGGTTTTCAGGATATTCACAATGACTATCTATGAGATCAATTTGAATGTACTGGGTCCCCAACGTATAGTCATTGTGGATAATACTGAAAACCCAACTGACTGGGGAGTCTCTAGGACATATTTGAGAAAGTTTGTCTTAGATATGGGAAAGGATGTCTGATTGTGCAATTAAAATATTCATTATATGTTTCCTCCCATGGTTAAAAATGAGGCAGTGTTAGAATGGAGAAAGTGAGATATTTTTACGTGGTTATTTTTCTACTGTACTGAGATTACAAGACTTCATCAGTTTGGTCTGAGCCATATTTGCTGCTAAGCCTCCAGGGGAACAGCAAGTGCATTACAGAAGCAGAAAGCATATTAGTTCATTTCAAATCATCTTACTTTGTAGACTGAAGCAATCTTGCCAAGTATATCTATGCAAGCTAGGGGGGCTAAAATTGCATAGAGAAGCTTTTATTGTTCCTTTGAATTTTTTATGAATACATCTGTTTATGCTTTTTTCATTAAATCTGGTCTTACTATCCTCTATTTCTACTTAAGGTATTTTGATAGGTTATGACAAAATTGAGAATGATCAGACCTCAACACTTGATAAAAGACATTTTATATTTAGAAATTGATATGCATTAGCTTAGCTTGAAGAATAAGAATGTTAAGCAAGAGCCTTTGAAAAAAGATCAATCATAGATGGATGAATGGAATTTTTAGAGTCCAGACTCAAAGGCTATAGAATTTTGTAGTGCCCATAGGTAGTTATTCATGGCTGTACAAATAATCGTGGCTGATAAGATTTGTCTCCAGTGAAAGAACAGTTCTTATTGACTTTACTGGAACTCAGTAGGACATGTCTGTAGCTGAATTGTTTGTTTTGTGTGCATGCATACACTTATCAAGCTGAAAGAGCTCAGTTAACCAGTACACCAAAAAGCAAGGCATAAAGAAAGGCAAAACTTATTTTTCTAAACTTGAAAGACTTTATCTAATTTCATTTAAGAATGATACTTTTTAATTTTAATCCCATCTTTTTTTTTTTAGTTTAAAATAAAGCAAGGTTCAACAGAACGCTCTCTCATTTATGTCACTAGTAATGCAGGTGTCCTTGTACTGACCCCCCCCCCCCCCCCATGACATAACATACCCTTTAATTTACTTGTAATCTTCTTAGCAATCTTGTAAATCATGTACCTTTCATTACATATTGTATGTAATGAAATCATGGAATCCAGCTGATAGTGGCTAAACTCAGATAAAAGAAAACCCCCAAAAAGCATAAATTCTTGGTTATAATAGTGTAATATTATTTCCCAAAAGCACAAAGTTCCTTCTTCAAACAATACATTGCTGTAATTGAGGGCTTCCTAAACTGTAGGTTGGGACTCCAAATGAGGTCACAAAACTATTAGCTGGGGGTCACAAGTGCTTCAAATGGTAGCAGTCTTCAGATGCCAGCAGCACTAGTAGTGGACGTCAGCATGAAGCCTGTAAGCCGGCACACACTTTCAGGCCCTGCAGAGGCCCCCAATGTCACATGAATTTCTATGGGAACCTGGAGCCCTCCATGAGGAGAGATCAGGGCCACTGTGGGGGCCTAAGAGCTTGCACTGGCTGACTTTCATTACTAATGCTGCTGCACTTGCAGATTTCTGTTGAGCTTGGGGCTAGCCATGGGGAGATGGGAGGGCTGAGTGTGCACAAAGCTGGTGGAAATTGCTACTACTCCTCTCTCCTCATGCACCATTGAACCTAGCAAGAAAGAAATGTTGCCCGGAGCCCCAAGGAAAATGCCGCTGACCATGGACAGTATGTTGTTTTAAGAAGGGGCTATTTGAAGGGATGGCTCCGATGCAGGAAGGGTTTGAAGATTGGATCAGCTGGAGAGGGATTGGCTGTGGTGGGTGTGAGAAGGGGGAATGACAGAAGATCGACTGGGAGGAACTCAGAATGAGAGGGGATCAGCCAGGAGGATGAAAGAGAAGGCACTGGAGGAGAGGAGATGAGGCTGGCAGGTGAAAGAGAAGAGATGGGGATAAAAGTGAGAGAATGGGGGATGGGGGTGACAAAGGTTCAGTTGAGTTTAAGGATGAGAGGATCAGCTAGGGTGATACGAAAAAGGCTGGATAGGTGAGAAAGGGGATAAACAGGGGAGATGAGTAACTGCAGAATGAGGGGATCAGCTGGAGGAGAGGAATCAAGAGAAGAGGTCTGCTGGAGAAGTGGACAGTTAGGAAAAAGGGTCAACTGGACAGTGGAGACTGAGAGTTGGGAGAAGCTGGACTGTGGGGATAGTGACTGCATGCCTGCTCTGGACACATGTGACTTTACAAGTGTTATAATGGGTCACATTGACAAATATTGGGAAGCCCTGCTGTCATAGATTGCAGCTAGGATGCACATTTTCCTTCACTGAACCACCCATTTATCCTCCTGTTAAGGATATTTAAGGCACAATTCAAAGGTTTCCCAACTGGCAGATATGGTATGATAATCCTGACAAAGGGCATGGGCTAACAAAGACAATATAAGTGAAAACATAACAAAAAACCAATTATATTTGGAAATGAGATGCGGCATTAGGGATGTGCAATTGTTTATCCTGAATTAGGCAATTTCAATGAAATTGCCTAATTTGGAATGGTTCGGGAGAGCCAAAAAATGATTGAATTTTTTTCCGAAATTTCAGAAAAAATTCATTTTCGGGTTAGCACACATTAACCCGAAAATTGGGGCCCCCGAAAAAAAAAAAACGTGGCAAAAACAAAATTCTCACAGGGGGGGCCCGAAACGAAGCCTGACACAATATTTAGACCCGAAGCACATCTCTATATTTCGGCTGGGGGGGGAGGGAATCGGATCGTCGCAGTTTTTGTTTTTTTAAATATCGTGTAAATCATAAATCGGGGGAGGGCGGGAAAACCGGCACACTAAAACATCCCTAAAACCCACCCGACCCTTTAAAATAAATCCCCCACCCTCCCGAACCCCCCCCAAAATGTCTTAAATTACCTGGGGACCAGTGGGAGGGCGGGAAAAACTGGCACACTAAAACATCCCTAAAACCCACCCCGACCCTTTAAAATAAATCCCCCACCCTCCCGAACCCCCCCAAAATGTCTTAAATTACCTGGGGTCCAATGGGGGGGTCCCGTTGTGATCTTCCACTCTCGGGCCATATTGCCGTATTGCAAAATGGCGCCGGCCATATGGCCGGCGCCATTTTTCATTACGGCAACACGATTCGCGTGCAGGAGGTCGTTCCCGGACCCCCGCTAGACTTTTGGCAAGTCTTGTGGGGGTCAGGAGACTCCCCCAAGATGGCCAAAAGTTCCTGGGGGTCCAGCGGGGGTCCGGGAGCGATCTCCTACGCTCCTGACGTCGGGGGACAGGAACCAAAATGGCGCCGGCGCTACCTTTGCCCTGTCATATGACAGGGCAAAGGTAGTGCCGGTGCCATTTCTATCAAATGCACCCGTGGCCCGAGAGTGGAACATCACACCGGGACCCCCCACTGGACCCCAGGTAATTTAAGACATTTTGGGGGGGTTCGGGAGGGTGGGGGATTTATTTTAAAGGGTCGGGGTGGGTTTTAGGGATGTTTTAGTGTGCCGGTTTTTCCCGCCCCCCCCTTCCCCTCCCCCTTCCCCCGATTTACAATTTTTGACGATAAATCGGGGGAATTCCTATTATATATCGCCTCTAACGATTTTTGACGATTTAAAATATATCGGACGATATTTTAAATCGTCAAAAAACGATTCACATCCATAATGGTTTGCTAAATATCAATGTAAAACAGTAGTGACATCTAGTGGCTTAACTAGTAACCAATAAGAATTTGCAGCCCTCAATTTTTCATTTTGGTTTGTTTTTTTCTTCAGTTCGGTTCATTTGCCAAACCAAATAAAAAAAACATTAAACATAACAAAATGCAAATGGATTTGAAAAAAAGACTTTGGTAGTCCTGGTTGAGCTTCCATGGGCCCCTCTGACCCCTCAAAAAAATCTAATATGGCCCATCTAGAGCCAGCCAACTAAAGTCTACTCAGCCTAGATCTAGCCCTTGACCTGCCTTGAGTCTAGCTTGATTCTTGACCCTTATTTAAATGTGCCGGAGGTGAAAAACTTTCACCCCTAACCCTCACTTACCTACTTCCTAGATCCTTGGTAAAGAAAAGCAGGAGTGATACCCACGTCCCCCTGTCTGGCTACTGGTGCTTTAAAAACAGCTCCATCTACCTGGATGATGGTGCCAAATTGACATCACTTCAAATTGATGAGCACCATTAAGATATACAGCTGGGACAGGCCATGGAGATTCCCTGCCAGGATAAATATATTTTATGGGCCAGGAGTAGAGGTCAGAGGGATCCAGGGAGACCCGCCAGGGCCACTGGAGGCCTGTTTTTCTTTTCCCAAAATGCCACAAATACAAAAATATCCAAAAATAGGAATGAACAGAAAATGGCCTCATTTGTTTCATTTTTGCATTCTGCATTCATTTGAGACATGCACATCTCTAGTAACCAAGCAGGTTTATTTTTATAGAGATCATAAGGTATAAACCACTATACTTACCCTCTAATTTAAAGGTGACTGTACTTGAAATGAGGAATTATGGAGGAATTCCCTTCTATTTTAAAAAGGAAAGGGAACTCTGAGTAGAGATTTAAGCACAAGTTGCATCAATACTAGCTAGATTGTTCAAACTGTCAACTTGCATCTTTTCTGGTTCTATCGTATTGGCACAAATGGAAGACAGCCATGTAGGTTGGCCTGTGGCTTTGCCCTGGGGGGGGACCTGTGTTGAGTTCCTGGATGAGATCTTCTTCTGCTCGTCAGGATGGCTGGGGCTGAGGATACTGTGGAGGCAATGTTCACAGCCCCTGGTGCAGTGAGTCCCAGTCATCCCATAATGGTGATACTTAGTAGAAATGTGCAGTCATTTGCAAACAAAATAGAAAATGGATGATTTCAAAAAAATGGCACGGGCCATCCATTGCCCCTACCCTGTGACAGAGGCTGCCCAATGGTACTGGTAGCCCCTGTCACACAGTAAGGGCAAAGAGTCACCGGTACCATTTTGATTACTGGCAGCTGCCAGCCCAGGAGCAGGAGATCACTCCCGAGCCCCCCGCTGGACCACCACAGACTTTGGGTGAGTCTTGAGGGGTCGGGAGGATGCGGGGCTTTATATTTAAATAAATTGTAAGGGTTGGGGAGGGTTTTGTGGTGTTTAAAAAAAATGTAAAATTTCCAAAAAAAACCCACCGATCCGGGGGTGGACTGAAAAGGCCCATCCCCATTCCAAAAATGAAAACACCCCCCCCCCCCAAAAAAAAAAAAAAATGTGCACACCTGTAATACCCAGTGGCGGTATTTAGGGCCCATATTTCCAGAAGGGAACATTGAAGCATCATCCCCAGCCAATCACTATAGCTGCCATGACTAGGCGAGCTGAGAGAGAGAACAAAACAGTGAGGGAAAAGAGTCCCCTGTGAGTTGAGGGGCTCAGGGCATCAGATTCCAACCCCAATTCCAATTGAGTTGAAGCCCAAAGGAGCAGAATGTAATTGCTGTGATTAAAAAAATAAATGACAGCCATAAATATAAGACGACCCCTTATTTTTAGTTCAATACAGTAGAAACAGCTTGGGAGCCTGGACAGACTGGGAGTTATGTTGTTTTTGCCAGCAGGCAAGAAGTGTGTTCAGGTTAGGAGCTGGGTAGGAAACCACTGGCAAGCCATTGGTGGGAAAGAGTGTGTTCAGGCCACACATCTTCAGTCTCTCTGACTGGTGGGAAGTTGGACGGAAAGCAGTGTCTTTATGTTGCATGTCTTCAGTGAGAGGCAAGCTTTTGAGCCATCTGTTCAGTCTGTTCATAGCCAGCAGAGAGCAGAAAGTAGTGTCTTCATGTGGCAGTTAAGTGAGAAGCTGCCCAGTGGAAGATCTGCCTCTATTCTTCTTCCATCCCTCTGATTTGGAGGCAAGTTGTTTGTTTTTATTCAGCAGGCAGGAAGTGGAGAGCAGTAGGTTTGTGATTAGGTTCCTGTTAGCCACGGCCTCCCTTTAAATCCACTGCAATGGCACATGGGGAGGCAAGTTTTCAGTGGAAGGCACAGGACTGCAATTTACGTAACTGTGATTAAATGGTGATGCAGATTAGGGTTTAGGGATGTGAATCGGGCTTTGGACGATTGAAAATATCGTACAATATTTTCAAAATTGTCAGAAATCGGGGGCTCCCCCAAAACGATAGGAAAACCCCACAAAATTGTTCATGGGGGTTCTCATCATTTTGGGGGAGGGCGGGAAAAACGGCACACAAAAATAACCCCTAAACCCACCCTGACCCTTTAAAACTAATCCCTTAGCTTCCCCCACCCTTCCGACCCCCCCAAAAAACTTTTTACAGGTACCTGGTAGTCCAGTGGTGGTCCCGGGAGCAATCTCCCACTCCCGGGCCATCGGCTGCCACTAATCAAAATGGCGCAGATGGCCCTTTGCCTTTACCATGTGACAGGGTATCCGTGCCATTGGCCTGCCCCTGTCACATGGAGAGAACACTGGATGGCCGGCGCCATCTTTAAAAATGGCACGGGCCATCCAGTGCTCCTACCATGTGACAGGGGCCGGCCAATGGCATGGATACCCTGTCACATGGTAAGGGCAAAGGGCCATCAGGGTTACGTGCATAACTTACATGTATACCCCTTTGAAAATCCGCCCAATAGCGTTTTGAGAGAGAGATATAAACTCGGCTTCGGTTTTCATGATGGCTGTCCGCCGGTAAGGAAAACCGACGCTGATAAACTCGGCATTGGTTTTCGTGATGGCTGTCCACTGCTAAGTAAAACCGATGCTGAGGTTTCAGGAAGCGAATGCTTGTCAGTCGAGCATCCGTTTCCTGAACCCGATATTAAGTAGGATGAAAAATTCAAGAAACAAAAAAAATGAAAAAAAAAAATAGACAGTCGGGTTCAGGAAATGGACGCTCGACTGACATGTGTTCGCTTCCTGAACCCTCGGCGTCGGTTTTACTTACCAGCAGACAGCCATCATGAAAACCGATGCCGAGTTTATCGGCATCGGTTTTCCTTACCGGCGGACAGTCATCACGAAAACCAATGCTGAGTTTATCTCTCTCTCACAACGATATTAAGTAGGAGGCAGGACAGAAAAGCATGCGATGAGTGCTATTAATTTACTCCGCATTGGACTCGTGTTGAATATGCGCTATTCCCCTTATTGCATTAGGGGATTGAATAGCGCCTATTCTACCTGCGTCCGACTGCAGGTTTACAGTGCGCCATTCGCCTTTAAGGGTACTGGAATGGCCATCACCCTGCAAAGGTTTTTTTAAGCAACCCTCTCCAGAGAACAATGAGGCAGTCCCTTATAGTTTGCTAGCAGTTAGGAGGTAGTAAGGAGCTTTATCTGTGTTAATTTTTCAGGCTCAATCAGAGGAGCCAGGCCCAACCTGCCTGGGGATCCTGATCAGGTTCGGGAGGATGTGCCTTTCCCAGTCCATTCACTGGCTGGTTGGGATTTTCCCTGTGGGTTGTTTTTCAGGTTTTTACAATTTTCTTGGCAGAAGCCTTATGATACCACAGGTACCACCTGGGCTCAGGGCATGGGGAACCCTGTGTCAGGGGCTGCTCAGGTTAGGGAATACTTACCCTTCCATACCCTCAATGAGGGCAGAGGAGGTAGAGATCTGCTTCATGGAGGAACCTCAGTGTTAAGCTTTGTTAAAAGGGAAAGGACTTGAGTTTGAGATCCAGGAGGAAGTTTTTTTGGCTGCCCCTTCCTTCCTACATTGGAGCAGGGCAAGCTGCCTGCTTCCAAGGGGATCCCTCCTATCTGGGATCCACGAGAAAGAGAGAGAGAAATCAGAGAAACCAGAGACATAACAGAAAATCATCTAACTGTGAATAAGAGCAAAGTAAAGATGTATTTATTTATTTATTTTTGTGAACCGACATTCACTCAGGGTATCACATTGGCATACATTATATATTGTAATATACTGTTAAATAGGTGTTAATCTGTTACACGATCATTGTATATACATGCATAAAAACATAGTGGTAGATTAATGTATGTTCATAGATAGTAACAAAATAGTTACAGAAAGTAGGGCTGGACAAAACAAGTTCCATTTGTGTCTCATTTATATACAAGCAGCATAGAGAAAAACTAGGCTATTGGCAGTGTAGATTCGTTTGGATGGTCCATTGTTTTTTAGAGTGGTGAGGAGGGTGGGCTAGGGTTAGGTTTTGAGGTAGGAACGGTGCAAGCGTCGAATGGTGCAGGCGTCGAGGTATTAGGTGTCGGCTGGGTATGCTTTTTTGAAAAGCCATGTTTTTAGTGATTTCTTGAAGTTCTGTGGTGAGGGATCTGTTCTGAGAGGTTCTGGTAGTTTGTTCCATAGTGTTGGACTGGCTATTGAGATTGCTCGTTCTCTGGTTGAAACGAGGTGGGACTTTTTGTTGGAGGGAATGGCGAGTAGTCCTGTGCTGCTGGAGCATAGGTGTCTTTGTGAGGTGTAGGGGTGGAGGGGTGGAGGGTGTCTTTTAGCCAGTCGGTCTTTTCGCTGTGGATGGACTTGTGTATAAGAGTGAGGGTTTTGTATTGAATTCTGTGTGTGATGGGGAGCCAGCGGAGTTCTTTTAGTATGGGGGTGATGTGTGAGGAGCGTTTGCTGTTGGTGAGGGATCTGGCTGCTGCGTTTTGGAGTAGTTGGAGGGGCTTGATGGTGTTCACTGAGAATACACATCCAGCATCTTCACCCCCTGGGGAGAGAGAGAAATTGGCTCTCTGAGCAAAGGATAGAGCTAACATTTTTATGAGTTGGAAGGGGTTTTCTGCCCAGCTAAAGAAGGCCCTGTCCACCTGGGAACTCCACTTGTCCATGCCCTGCGGGGTGGAAGTTTCTGTGACCCTGGTTCAGATATTCATGCACAGATAGAGGAGAAAGACTAAATAAGAAAAGAGACCTTGTGCAGAGGATTTTGTTTTTACTGCCATTCTACAGATTTGTTGCCCATCTGTAAAGACTTTTATTTGGACACTAATACAGTGGCTCCAGCATGGTGTTTTGGGCTAATTACTGCATTCGCATTGAGAAAGAGAGATACCACTCCCCAGGGGAAAAGAAGGAAGGTACATCCACGTCACCCCTAGCACTTAAGGCCCTGAAAGAGATCTTTCCCCTGTAGAAAAAGGATCCAGGCCCTGGGAAAGAGAAACATTAAGAAAGCTAGCCTGAGGTTCCAGCTCCAAATAAGTTTATGGCCCCATCAGAGTGCAATTCGACTTTCAGGATGGGGTTGGTTAGAGTATCAGGAAGCTTGGGTTCAAATTGTGCTGTCCATTGCCTCAGGTACATAATTTGGAGCCTGATTTACTAATATTTATTTCCCATTTTATGTCTATGGGAAAAAAGCTTAGTAAACAAGGTCCTTAGAGTGTATGAGAATAGGGAAAATACCTACAGTACCTGAATGTAATCTGCTTTGAAGTGTCAGGAAAGGTGGAATGTAAATAACAAATTAAAGAATATCTAATGTAATTTACATAGATGCTTCACAAAATAATAATACAATGTGAAAATATAATTGGAAAAGTAAGCACATTTCTGAATAAATATCTATTTTTAACACAAGCTAAAAGTAATTTCTATTTCAGTAATGTTTACTAATTCACATCTAACCTTGAAAAAATACAAAAAAATGAAACTAAAAAATATCGTGTTGGCTTGATAATCCATTTTAATATATCGTTCTGCATGTCTGATTCTCTCTCTCTTTTTGCCGGCACCTACTCCTAAATTACACAAATTAGAAATGTAGCATATAAAGTAAAAGTCCCATTATCCAGCATTCAACTATCTGCAATGACCAAGTAATGGGCATCTCAGCCAGGAATTCTGTGGGGAGGAGTGACATGAGGGAGGGATAGATTAGCTATCAGAATAACTTTGCTCTGCTCTGTGCTCTATCCTCTCCTTCTTTACACCCTTCCCTTCTGTTTCCTGCAAGGGACAGGATAGAAGAGGAAAGGACGGGAGGGAAGGGGTTGGACTAGGGAACAGAGAAGCTTTCTTCTGTATTCTGTCCACTGTTGTAGGACCCCTCTCATCTCATCCTAGTCCCTGCAGGCTACCTCCTAGAACAGCAAGCAAAAGGCACTTGGACATTTCTGGATATTTGATTAACCTGAGCAGCCTATTCCCAATGCATATTGGCTAAAGGGGCTTTTACTGTATTAGATTTAATTAAGGGACCACGAAGTATCATAATAAAACAAGAAGATATCAAGCAAAAATGATGTTATGATAAGCTTTTGCATAGCTGAAGATTATTCAGTGACTTATATAAAGGTAAAACACATACAGGATAATTTTCAAAGGAAAATATAATTGAAACATACTATCGTAGCAATTTTCAAAAGCCCATTTAACAGAAACTAAGTTCACATTGGGGCAGATTTTCAAAAGCCCATTGGATTTACACGCGTAGGTGGGGTTACACACGCCGGGCCTATTTTAGAAAGGACCGGTGACGTGCATAAAGCCTCGGGAGGTGCATATATCCCAGGGCTTCGAAAAAAGGGCAGGGAGGGGCGGGGTGGTCCGGGGGTGGGGCAGGGTGGGGTCAGAGGCTCTCAGCACAGCAGACATTTGCCGCTGTGCTGGGGGATAACATGCCAGCAGGCTGCCAGCACGCACACCCTGTGCCTGCCAGAAGCAGGCGCAACAGGTAGGACAAGGTTTCGGGGGGGGGGGGGGGGGGCTCTACATTAGGGCTAGGGGGTGGGAGGGTTAGGGGAAGGGGAACGGAGGTTAGGTTAGGGGGTTGGAAAGTTCCCTCCCAGGCCACTCCAAAATCGGAGCAGCCTGGGAGGGAGCAGGGGAAGGCCGCGGATGTCGGTATGTGCAAGTTGCACAATTGTGCACCGCCTTGAGCACGCCGACCCCTGATTTTATAACATACGCATGCCAGCTCGCGCATGTTATAAAATCGGGCATCCATGTGTGCGTGCCAAGTAGCACGCGCACATGGACACCCGTGCGCAATTTCTTAAAATCTACCCCTTAATGCAGGATAAACCTATTGACAATTCAATGGCATATATTGTAGCAATTTTCAAAAGCCTGTGAAAATGGGCTTTTAAAACTTATTATGATAGTATGTCACATTTAAATTTTCCTTTGAAAATTATCCTGATTTTTACTTTTTGTGTCATCAAACAACCACTCTGCAACAGCTCAACTTAAACCTCAATTTCTACTAGTCACTTCAGTTTTGTAGTTGAAAGTAAAAAATATAGAAGACATCAAAATATTTTTTTAGATTTCTAAACATTTGGAAAAAAATGAAAACTACCATATGCTAAGCAGTTTGGCAAATCATCCTATTCTTCCCAAAGTACTTTCAGCCCAGTAATTGTAGCCAACTTGAATGTAACTAGCATAATCACTCACTAGTACTGTGCCCTCTCTGTACTATAGGATTAGGAAAGTGCAACACAAATGTAAAATTAATAAAACTACAATATAAGTCTCAGATGGCATATTCACTAAAGGTCAGGTGTGCTACTGATGTATGTGTGCCTTGATAGTCCAACACTGAAGCTATATTTTGAGTTCAAAATATGAAGGAATAATAGAAATAATTTTTGTACTGCATAAAATGGTGATACTTGGACATGAAAAAGAGAAAACAATGTAAAGAATAATTAGAGGAAATGGTGTTGTTAATGCTAGATAGTAATAATGAAGTCAATAATGAGTAAGCTGGGGAGCAAAAAAATTAAAAGGGGTAGCTTTAGCTGGATATTCAGCAGAGCATAACCATATAAATGTTCCACCAAATATCAATACACCGAGTCAAAGTAACTCAGATAAATTAATGTAGGTAACTTTAACACAGTGATTTACCCAACCATACCTACCCTGGTATGTTTTTCCTGCTAGTGCCCAATAACAACACTAGTTAAACAGTAGTTAGATGTGCCCCAGAATGATCCTTACCCTTCCTCTTTTTATCTGGCTACACTTTAGCAGAGTAATAAATTTCCAAACTAAAATTTGACTGCTAAGAGGGGCAGGAAATTTAAAACTTGGAGGGTTGTCCAGGTAATTCAAAACTCACCTGGAAAACCTTTTTGAATATCAACCTCAATGCATCTTTTGAGAACAAATACTACCCAGTGTTGTTGATGGGCCGTGTCAGGAGGTAGCAGGGTTAATCATACCCCAATAGTGGTATAAGGGGCAAGGTAGGTAGGTGTCAGTGCATGTTGGCCCCAGTGATGGTAAAAAGGTAAAGGTAGGCAGAAGGTGTCAGTGCCTGTTGGCCCCATTAATGGTAAACAAGGCAAGGGAGGCAGAAGTGTCAGTGCATGTTGTTGGCTGCAGTGATGGTAAAAAGGGAAAGCAAGCAGAAAGTGTAAGTGTGTATTGGCCCCAAGTGATGATAAATAGGGTAAGGCAGGCAGAAGGTGTCAGTGCATGTTAGCCCCAGTGATAGTAAACAGGGCAAGGAAGGCAAAAGGTGTCAGTGTATATTGACCCCAGTGGTGGTTTTGGAGATATGGCAGGAAGAAGCAAGATATATGTGGCTCAGCTGGCAGTGTTAGGGAAACAGCAGGACTCAGCGTTGGTTGGTTGTGGTCCTCAGAATGGCTTCTCAAGCCTGGGAGGCAGCAGAAGTATGTTTATTAAAGTGTGGACCAACTGGTGGTATTGGGGACACAGTAGGTCTCAGCATTGATGTGTTGTGGCCTTCAGAATGGCTTCTAAGGCCTGGGAGGAAGCAGGAGTGTATTTGTTGCCCAATTGGCAGTGTTGTTGACACAGCAGGACTCAACATTGGTGTATTGTGGCCCTCAAAATGGCTTCTTGGACCTTGGAGGCTGCAGCAATGTGTTTGTTGAAGAATGGCTCAACTGGCAATGTTGGGGTCAAGCAGGCAGATGCAGTCAATTAGTCACTGGATGTTGCTGAATGCAGGATCTAGGCCCCATTGCTGGTATTTGATGCCCAGCTGGCAGACAGGCAGAGGAGCTACAGCTTCAAATTCCTTTCATTTATCCTGTAACTCACATGTCAAATCTGGAAACCCAAGCAAAAGCAGAATAATTTTCAGGAACACTAGCTTCTCCAACATGATTTGAACCAAATCACAGTGAACCTGGAAGATGCGGTAGACCAGATTGACAAACTGAAGAGCAGTAAATCACCTGGACCAGATGGCAAACACCCCAGGGTTCTGAAAGAACTAAAAATTGAAATATCAGACCTATTTAAATTAATTTGTAACCTATCATTAAAATAATCTGTTGAACCTGAAGACTGGAAGATGTAACCCCGATATTTAAAAAGGGCTCTAGGGGTGATCTGGGAAACTATAGACAGGTGAGCCTGACTTCAGTGCTGGGAAAAATCATAGAATTGTTATAAAGAATAAAATCACAAAACATTTAGATAGACATGATTTAATGGGACATAGCCAGAATAGATTTACTCAAGGGAAGCCTTGCCTCACAAATCTTCTACATTTTTTTGAAGGGGTAAATAAACATGTGTTTTTTTTCAAAGCGAAAATTAATAACCTAATTACCAACAACCTCACTGATAATATATAAAACATCAGGATGGAAAAAAAGGATATACCAATTTGGACCAATTTCAATCTAACCTCTTTACTGGAAATTCAGGCAATCATTAACAACCTGAACTCTGCTAACCACACATTTGACAACATCCCTATACCTACGATCAAAGCCATGAAAACCACAATAACTAAGACTGTTACTGAAATTATCAATATATCCCTCAGGGAAGGAAACTACCCTGATAGCCTAAAATCAGCTGTAATAAAACCCATCATAAAAAAGAATAATCTTGACCGGGATATCCTTTCTAACTATCATCTGTTGCGATGCGGCCCATGGCTGGAGCCACGAGCCGCCTCTTACCTCCACGGCAGGGCCGCTGACGTCGCTGCCATCTCGTGACTCGGTAAGGATGCAGCCTGCCTTCTCCTGCCCGCAGCAGGAGCCATCAACGCCGGGGGTCCTTGCAGCCCGGCCGCCATCTTGCCGGCATGGCAGGAGCCGTGCCGGGCCTTCCCTAACACAGCAGGAAGCTGCTGGTGACTCTGTGTGCTTTGTGGCAGGAGGCTGCCGAAGCCAGGACCTCTCCTGTGTCTGGAACTGCCCTTGGTTTCTCTTCAGTGGCTTGGACGCCACCGCTTACCTCGGGGCCTGTCCACAGCCCTCCCCCGGCTCCTTCTGCACGGCTGCAGCAGGACGTCGCTGTCCAGGGTCCTGCTCCCTGCTACAGCTCCTCCTAAGGGGGCAGGCCAGCAGCTCTCTTCCCTAATTAAAGGGACAGTGAGGGTGTGATTCTGGGGCCCCACCCCTAAGCTCCTCCCAGGGAGTTACCTCTTAGCCCTACAAAAGGGCTCAGTTGCCACTTCCACCTTGCCTTGGAATTAGGTCATTCCACTGCTCCTGGTTCAGTGTTTGCTCTGGATCCCATGTTCTGGCTTCCTGGGACTTCCGTTCCATCTGGCATCCACTTCTGTGGTGGCTGGGACCCAGGTCCAGAATAACACTCGCTCTGGTTGATCCATTGCCAGGTTGCCACTCTGGTGGCTACTGATCCAAGTACCTTCTGTTCCAGCGTCCTTCTGTTCCAGCGTCCTACAGTTCCAGCGTCCTTGTGTCTTCAGTGTCTCCCATGTCTCCAGTTCCCTCGTCTCGCCTTCCAAGGTAGTACCCCTGGACTATCTTCTCGGTACTGACCTTTTGCCTGTTCCTTGACCATCCTTGCCTGCCACTTGCCTGGACCTCTGCCTGTGACCTGACTATGCTGATTGCCTTCTGGAGCCCAACCTTGCCTTGGCTAACTACTCTGGACTGATCTCTTGGTACCGACCCCTGCTTTCCATATGGACTCTTCTTGCTCACCTCCCGTGACCTCCAGCCTTCCTCTATGGACAATGACTGTGCACCCTTGTGGAAGTGGGCCTACCCTGAATTGTCTCTTCTGAGATCCTACGAGGGCCACCTGAGACCATCTCCTCCTATACTCTGCCTCCTGGTGGCAGGCGCCCTCTGGGTCCAACCAGAGAGCCAGACAAACCCTGCCCCAGGCCAAGGGTCCACTTCATATGCAATATCGTCCAATATCTAATTTGCTGTTCCTTGCCAAAATCATTGAAAAAGTGGTACATACCAACTCACTGAACACCTAGAAAAGAACAACATTTTATTCCCTGCACAGTCCAGTTTCAGGAAACATCACAGTACAGAAACAATTCTTCTTTCTTTGAATGATTCAGTGCTCAGAGACTTTGACAATAGTCAAAGCTATCTGCTAATCCTCCTAGATCTATCAGCAGCCTTCGACACGGTAAACCACACAATCCTACTGATTGTCTAACAGAAATAGGATTAACTGAGAAAAAACATCAATAGTTTTCATCCTACTTAGCAAATAGGAATTACCAAGTGAAAATTAATAATACTCTTTCCAACAAAATCTATCTAAAAAACGGAATTCCTCAAGGCTCAGCCTTATCCGCTACTCTCTTTAACATATACTTGCTCCCGATCTGCCACCTTCTTGCAGACCTCGTCCTGACACATTATCTTTACGCAGATAACATTCAAATACTAATTCCAATTCAAAACACACTTGACGCAACATATAAGAAAATAGCCATGTATCTTTCTATAATTAAGCAATGTCTAACCCATATGAGACTCTTAATACACATAAAAAAACAGAAATAATACTTCTTGAAAGGAAAGCAAGCACTTCACTTCCTACATCCCTAATACTGGAGAACCAAAAGTCAGCAATTTCCCCTGTAACCCATGCACGCAATTTAGGAGTTATCATAGATAACAAACTATCTTTTATAATACACATAACGACCAAAATAAAAGAAGGATATCATAAATTACTAACACTGAGATGATTAAAACCATTTCTAAACCCAGACAATTTCCAAACAGTTTTACAATTGCTCATTTTCTCCAATTTAGATTATTATAATTCTCTCTTGCTTGGTTTACCACTCTCCACTATACGTCCCCTGCAAATCCTACAGAACACAGTGGCCAGAATTTTAACAGGCACCAAAAAGTATTAACACATAACCCCGATCTTAACATCGCTACACTGGCTTCCAGTAAAATATTGAATTGAATACAAGATACTTACCATTTTACACATAATATTATACGAGGAGCAAGCTGACGGTTAAATGCAGCAATCAAAATTCATGTTCCACAATGAAATTTACGCTCAGCCAACAAAGCCCTCCTGACAATCCCTTCAGTACGATCGGCTCAACTCATATCAGTCCGAGAATGTGCAATTTCACTCGCCAGCTCTAAACTTTGGAACTCACTACCTACAGAACTACAATTACAATCAAATTTAAAAACATTTAAGAAAGAATTAAAAACCTGGCTGTTCATCAAGGCCTATCAAGACACACAATAATCCTCTCATACACCCTCACCCCTACTCTTACACTGCAAGACTCTTTTAATATTTATTTCCATTATTATTTACCACTTTTAATATTTATTGTTTTTTAATATGAAAATTGTACCTTGATTTTATTTTAATTTTATTGTAACTTGTATCTTATTTTGAGTTGTATTTATTTTATGTTTACTATGCTTTATTTTTTTGTCAAACCGTTGTGATGGCTACACCGAATGACGGTATATAAAACTCAATAAATAAATTAAATAAATTAAAGTGAACCAGTAGATATGGTGCATTTGGATTTTCAGAAGGCATTCGACAAAGTCCCACATGAGAGACTTCTAAGAAAACTAAAAAGTCATGGGATAGGAAGCGATGTTCTTTTGTGAATTGCAAGTTGGTTAAAAGACAGGAAACAGAAAGTAGGTCTGTTTTTATAGTGGAAAAGGTAAACAGTGGAATCCCCCAGGGATCTGTACTTGGACCAGTGCTTTTTAATATATTTATAAATGATCTGTAAAGGGGTATGATGAGTGAAGTGATCAAATTTGCTTTGCACTTGTCCACGTTAAATTTCATCTGCCATTTGGAAGCCCAATTTTCCAGTCTTGCAAGGTCCTCCTGCAATTTATCACAATCCGCTTGAGATTTAGCTACTCCGCATAGTGATAAATTGCAGGAGGACCTTGCAAGACTGGAAAATTGGGCTTCCAAATGGCAGATGAAATTTAATGTGGACAAGTGCAAAGTGATGCATATAGGGAAAAATAACTAACCCTTGTTGTAGTTACACAATGTTAGGTTCTATCTTAGGAGTTACCACCCAGGAAAGAGATCTAGGCATCAAAGTGGGTAATACATTGAAATCGTCAGCTCAGTGTGCTGTGGCGATCAAAAAAGCAAACAATGTTAGCAATTATTAAGAAGAGAATGGCAAATAAAGTGATGGATATATCACTCCATGGTAAGACCACATCTTGAATACTGTGTGCAATTCTGGTCGCCTCATTACAAAAAAGATATTGTTGCACTGGAGAAAGTGCCAAGAAGGGTGACAAAAATGATAAGGGGCATGGAACGGCTGCCCTATGAGGAAAAGCTAAGGAAGTTAGGGCTGTTCAGTTTGGAGAAGAGATGACTGAGGGGGGATATCATAGAAGTCTACAAAATCATGAAAAGACTTGAACAAGTTAATGTAAATCAGTTATTTACTCTCTCAAATAATAGGACTATGGGGCACTCCATGAAGATTGCAAGTAGCTCATTTAAAACAAAGTAAAGAAAATTCTTTTTCATTCAGCACATAGTTAAGCTCTGGAATTCATTGCCAGAGGATGTGGTTATAGCAGTTAGTGAAACTGGATTTAAAAAATGTTCGGATAATTTCCTTGAGGAAAAATCCATAAACTGCTATTAATTAATAAGTAATAGTAGCTTGAGATGTATTTAATGTTTGGGTACTTGCCAAGTACTTGTCACTTGGATTGGCCATTGTTGGATACAGAATACTGGGCTTGATGGACCCTTGGTCTGACTCAGTATGGCAATTCTTATGTCCTTATGTTCTTATGTGTGGTGACAGCCTGGAGCAATGAGAGCTTACTATGTCCCTGTCATTGAAAACACTCTTTTGCTGGGGACTCTCAGGTGGATTTGTGGGAAAAATATGCTAGCACATCTATGTCCATGTTCTCAATGGTCTCTTCAAGATAGCTTGTCACAGAGCTTTGAGCTGCCATCTCCTTTGCTTGTGACAGACATGTGTCTTTCTTCCCAACTGCTTTCATGATCGCTGGGACAGAAGTGAGGATTGTTTCCTTTTTTTTTTTAATGCAATTTTAACAACTTATAGACAGCAATTTAAACTTGTCAATGAATAGGTCTTTACAATACAAGAACAAAAATAATACAATATTCATATTGGACTCATTTTAAATTGAAAATAAGTAATATCTCCGAACTCATAAGAATATATAAGGTGAGACCTCCATGATATAACATATAGGGATGTGAATCGTTTTAGGACGATTAAAATTATCGTCCGATAATTTTAATATCGTCTTAAACCGTTATGGAACACAATACAATACAGATTCTAACGATTTATCGTTATAAATCGTTAGAATCGTGAGCCGGCACACTAAAACCCCCTAAAACCCACCCCCGACCCTTTAAATTAAATCCCCCACCCTCCCGAACCCCCCCCCAAATAACTTAAATAACCTGCGGGTCCAGCGGCGGTCCGGAACGGCAGCGGTCCGGAACAGGCTCCTGCTCCTGCATCTTGTCGTCTTCAGCCGGCGCCATTTTCCAAAATGGCGCCGAAAAATGGCGGTGGCCATAGACGAAAAAGATTGGACGGCAGGAGGTCCTTCCGGACCCCCGCTGGACTTTTGGCAAGTCTCGTGGGGGTCAGGAGGCCCCCCACAAGCTGGCCAAAAGTTCCTGGAGGTCCAGCGGGGGTCAGGGAGCGATTTCCCGCCGCGAATCGTTTTCGTACGGAAAATGGCGCCGGCAGGAGATCGACTGCAGGAGGTCGTTCAGCGAGGCGCCGGAACCCTCGCTGAACGACCTCCTGCAGTCGATCTCCTGCCGGCGCCATTTTCCGTACGAAAACGATTTGCGGCGGGAAATCGCTCCCTGACCCCCGCTGGACCTCCAGGAACTTTTGGCCAGCTTGTGGGGGGCCTCCTGACCCCCACGAGACTTGCCAAAAGTCCAGCGGGGGTCCGGAAGGACCTCCTGCCGTCCAATCTTTTTCGTCTATGGCCGCCGCCATTTTTCGGCGCCATTTTGGAAAATGGCGCCGGCTGAAGACGACAAGATGCAGGAGCAGGAGCCCGTTCCGGACCGCTGCCGTTCCAGACCGCCGCTGGACCCGCAGGTTATTTAAGTTATTTGGGGGGGGGTTCGGGAGGGTGGGGGATTTAATTTAAAGGGTCGGGGGTGGGTTTTAGGGGGTTTTAATGTGCCGGTTTTTCGATTTTTCGATTTTTCGATTTTTTAACGATTTTTAACGATTTTTCACGATATTTTACCCCCCCAAACGGCAACAATACGATTCCCTCCCCCTCCCAGCCGAAATCAATCGTTAAGACGATCGAGGACACGATTCACATCCCTAATAACATAGAATAATACCATTTATAAGGAATTAGAGAAGATCCAAGATGTACAATTTGGAGCAAAAAATTAGGAAATTGTTCTTAAGGAAATTAGAAGGAACTAAGAGCATTCTATTTCATATCCTATGATCAAACTGATAAATCAAATTTATTTAGGAGCATGATCATCTAAGAATTTCCTGAGCTCTAGTGGTTATAGAAACACATATCTTTCATTCAAATATTTAAGTATACATTTGCAGGGGAAATATGAAGTCTCCTTGTACTGTGTTGCAAATTCACCCCTTTAATCAGTACTTTCAGTACCTTTGTCCCCCTTTACCCTATCTCCTGTAACTAGTATTTATTTTTTACAATTCCTGAAACCTAGTGCCCAGTTTTTACTTATCCCATGTTAATACTCCTACACCCGTTTATTCTTTAAACGTTCATATGTTATTATTGTTCCTTGTAAAGGCCATGCCTAATGACAGCCTTGCTGTCTCTGTTCTAAGTTACATGTGAACCAATATGATGTGCAAACGGTTATCGGTATACAAAAATTCTAAATAAAATACATAAATAAATAAATAAATAAATAAATAGTCATCATAGTCCCTAGATTTTTAACCTCTTGGTTCATCTGTAGGAAATTCCTTCTTCTAGTCTGCGTAGGCCTGGCTATATCTGGAAACAGGTCAAAAGAACAAACGTACGCTACCTCTGATCTACATATAGGGGCGGATTTTCAGAGCCCTGCTCGCCTAAATCCGCCCAAAACCGGGCGGATTTAGGCGAGCAGGGCCCTGCGCGCCGGTGAGCCTATTTTACATAGGCCTACCGGCGCGCGCAGAGCCCCGGGAATCGCGTAAGTCCCGGGGTTCTCCGAGGGGGGCGTGTTGGGGGCGGGCCCGAACCGCGCGGCGTTTAGGGGGCGTGCCGGGAGCGTTTCGGGGGCGGACCCGGAGGCGTGGTTACGGCCCGGGGCGGCCCGGGGCGTGGCCGCGCCCTCCGGACCCGCCCCCAGGTCGCGTCCCGGCGCGCAGGAGGCCCGCTGACGTGCGGGGATTTACGCCTCCCTCCGGGAGGCGTAAATCCCCCGACAAAGGTAAGGGGGGGGCTTAGACAGGGCCGGGTGGGTGGGTTAGGTAGGGGAAGGGAGGGGAAGGTGAGGGGAGGGGAGGGCAAAAGGAAGCTCCCTCCGAGGCCGCTCCGATTTCGGAGCGGCCTTGGAGGGAACGGGGGTAGGCTGCGCGGCTCGGCGCGCGCCGGCTATACAGAATTGATAGCCTTGCGCGCGCCGATCCAGGATTTTAGTGGATACGCGCGGCTCCGCACGTATCTACTAAAACCCAGCGTACTTTTGCTTGCACCTGATGCGCCAGCAAAAGTAGGCCTATTCGCATAGTTTGAAAATCTACCCCATAGACTATACAATGAACTCAGAGGGACTCGGCACCATATTATGCCCACATTTTATTGTTCAAATAATTCTGATTGCTTTTTAACAAACATATTACATCACCACCACTATGCGACCACAACACCTTCTTATATCTAAAACCAACATCATGCATGCATTACCCTTCACTCATACCATTCATACCTCTCATACCTCCTAAAATCAAATCACACATCTCTTATCCTCTGATAAGCCTCAGTAAGAGTTCCCCGCATAACATTCAATTACATTTGTAATTATGCATTTAATCCCATCATATATCATACAGGTAAGTTACAATACATGTTTAATACAAATGCATGATCCAGTGCATATATGTCTCTTCAGTTGGTCCAATTCAAAAGCATATGACAAATACAAATACATTGTATTTGGACCAACTGAATTGTTATATATGGTTGTGAATTGGATCAATTGATTAGCCAAATGTATTTGAATTGTCATATGCTTTTGAATTGGACCAACTGAAGAGACATATATGCACTGGATCATGAATTTGTATTAAACATGTATTGTAACTTACCTGTATGATATATGATGGGATTAAATGCATAATTACAGATGTAATTGAATGTTATGCGGGGAACTCTTACTGAGCCTTATCAGAAGATAAGAGATATGTGACTTGATTTTAGGAGGTATGAGAGGTATGAATGGTATGAGTGAAGGGTAATGCATGTATGATGTTGGTTTTAGATATAAGAAGGTGTTGTGGTTGCATAGTGGTGGTGATTTAATATGTTTGTTAAAAAGCAATTAGAATTATTTGAACAATAAAATGTGGGCATAATATGGTGCCGAGTCCCTCTGAGTTCATTGTATATCCAGAAACATCCACATTTTCTGTGATAAATAAAGTGCATCATGATTGCAGAGAAAACGTCTCAAGATTTTATCTCTGTCTTCAGCTCTCTGAAACTTTATACATAAGGTTCCACGTTTTTCCACTTGATCTTGCATAGATCCTTCCAGAAAATCTGTTAGATTATTCAATTGCTGTGATTGATTTTTAATTTGCCAAATTTCAGATTCCCTTTTCCCAGATACTATAACGTATATTTTTTCAATAGATGGAATATTCTCTAGAGGTAATTGTTGATTTTCCACAGCAAATTTTTTAAACTGTTCTTTAGGTGAAATAAGTTTCACAATGGGAAAATTCAATATTTTCAAGTTTATATCTGAAGTTATTTTCCACTATTTCAATTCTCCTAGCATTTGTAACTTCTCCTTTCATTAATCCGGATTGGATTTTTTGAACTTGGTCAACATGATTTTCCAAGATCTCTATCTTCTCAGTATGCTTTTTTACAGTTAAATCCAATTGTTTAGAATGGTTCTGAATTTCTGTTATTTTTATATCAAGACTAGCCATTGAAGTTTTTAATTCCATCAGAACATGCCATACACTTTCTAATGTTATCTTTTGTGCTGCCTCCGCACTAGAGCCCTCACCAGGAACAGCAGATTTTTCAATTTGAAAGCGGCTTTCTTGCCTCATTACAGAGGCCGCTGCCTTACCTTCATTGCCTTTTGGTGTCAAAGTTAGAGGCTCCATAGTCCTCCACTTTGTTTTCCAAGATGAGGATCTGTTTAGTTAAGATGTCATGTTTATGCAGGAGGGTCTGAGTCTCTGCTTCAACGTCTGCCACCTGGGTCTTAATTTCCTGTAGCGTTTCATTGCCAGTTATTATTTTGTGAGAAAGCTCAGAAAATTGGGGTTCCAGCGCCTGCACTACCACATGGGTGACTTCCCCCACCAGATCGGGCTTGTCTGCTGCTGATCTGAGGCTTGGTGGGCCAGTGGCCATTTTGCCCTCGGATTGTCGACCCGCGGTTTTTTCCTTTCATTGCAGCTTAGCTGCCATGCCGGGCTCGGTGCAGGCAAAAATCACGTCTAAAGTGGTCTGCAGTGTCCCAGAGGCAGTTTGATGTGCCACGTTTCACGGGGGAGCGCGGAGAGACCTGGATTTTCGGCAGGGAAGCCGGGAGCGCGGTCTGCCTGCAGCTTACCCGCTCATCAGGTCACGTGGCCTCCGTCTAACATAGTTATCTTAATCATTATAAACATAGATTGGTTGTTAAATTGTACATGCTTTGGATTGGTTCTGCAAGTTTATATGGGCCGGTGGGAAGTTGTAGCATATGGGCCAGTGGGAAGTTGTAGCATAGGGTCATGGGGTGTTTTGGTAGGCTTTGGTGAACATCCAAGTTTTTAGCTCTTTTTTGAAGGTTTTTTTTAAATTTTGTTGTGTCCTCAGATCGGTTGGGAGGGAGTTCCATAGTTCAGGGCTTCCTAGGGATATGGCTCTCTTCCCAGTTGAGGTAAGTTTGTGACACGCACGTGGAATTTTTAATAGATCTTTGTTAGCTGAGCGGAGATTTTGGTTTGGTGAGTGGAGTTTTATGGATGCACTTAGCCAATTTGTTTGTTTTTCATATATTATTTTGTGTATTATGGATAGTATTTTGTAGTCTATCCTGTATTTTATTGGGAGCCAGTGTAGTGAGATGAGAGTTGAAGTAATGTGATCATATTTTTTTCATTCCTTTGAGTATTCTGGCGGCTGTGTTTTGAAGGATTTGGAGTGGTCAGATGTGGTGAGAGGTAAGTTGAATAGCAGGGAGTTGCAGTAATCCAGGTTGGAGAATATGAGTAGTTGGAGGACTGTTCTGAAATCCTTGGGGGAAAGGAAAGGTTTTAGGTGTAGTAGGGTTAGGAATTTGTGATATCCGTCTTTGATTTTTGTGGAGATGTGGTTCTTGAAGGATAGTTTCTTGTCAATTATGACTCCTAGGTTGCGAGCATAGGTGACAGGGGAGATTGCTGTTTTTTGATTCATTATATTGAGCGTTGGTGTGTGCGTAGGGTTGTTCTTTCTATCCAGCATGATTATTTCTGTCTTATCTATGTTTAGGATAAGTCTCATGTTGGATAGTAGTTGCTTTATTTTGGTGAGGTAGTTGGCTGTATTTTTGTAGGTGTCTTCTAGTGAGTTGTGTATTGGGATAAGTATCTGGATGTCATCGGCATATATGAAATGTGTCATATATGAAGTGTGTCATATATATACCATATACCAGCCCACATTCCCCTCGGGTTGAGCCTTTGGGTGCCGGGGCCGGCAGGACTTAGGCGGGCCTTGAGGTAGAATAACAAAGGTGAACAGTTCAGCTTAGAGGTAGCAGCCAGCAGGTGGCGTAGAGTTATCCTGGACTGGTCCCAGTACAGGAACTCAAGCACCAAGGGACGAGGCTTGATGCGCACGCACGTGCCTAGGGAGGGGAGCGGCGCTGCTGGCAGCGTCTCTCCGCAAACCCCGCGGAGAGGCCCGATGGATGGAGGCATTCTGGCTGGAAGTCCCGGGAAGTGGAGCAGGGCCGAAGGCACTGGCAGGAGTGTAACAATATACATTTTCTTACAAGGACAAATAGCTGCATAGATAACTCCTTTGCTTTTATAGTTGGTAAAACAATTCAAGTTAAAAGTTTTATTTGAACCAGGAATACTCAAGTGTCTGCTTTCATATTAACATTGCACACAGAGCAGTTGCCACACAGTCGATGTAAAGCTGATGGAGAAATGAGATCTGTTACATTTTTAGCACGTTTATTAGCAATCAATAGATCTTTATTTTTAAAACTAGATAACACTTGCATGACAGGCCAATGTTTCTTCAATATAGCAATAATTTTGTGACATATGTGTATAAGTGATGGAACAAATGATTTTATCATTCGATTTTTTATTTCTAGTTTGCAACAGCTCTTTTCTATTCTGTTTGGCTGCTTTTTTATAACCTTCTAAAACATGTTTCTCTGGATAATTTCTTTCACTGAATCTCTGTTGCATCTCAAACGATCTTGTCTGAAAAATGTTATCATCCCCACAAATTCTCCTTAATCTCAAAAATTGTGAATATAGAAGATTTTTTAATAAAGATCTATTGTGGCAACTATTATAATGCAATAATTTATTGGTATCTGTTAGTTTTCTATAAATATCTGTATGAAAACTACTATTTTTGACTGTGATCTGAATGTCCAAAAACAGAATGGACGTGCTATCAGCATTCATTGTGAACTTCAAATTATTATCTAGTGTGTTCAACCACTTGAAGAATTGATTGTCTAAGCAAATGACTCTTCGTCTGAGACCTTGTTATTCAGTATATTCTTCATACTGGCAATCAGTTTGGATACTGTGAAGGTTTTGTTCCAGGAATTCTGATCAAGGTACAGGAGCATTTAAATACCAGTATCATTTGACATTTTGAACTTTCTTGGTACACAGATGTTTTGCATGCACTTTATGCCAATAGTTTTAAAAGATTGATAACAAGTACAGTTTTTCATTAAATAGATTGTATGAATCATTGTTCATATAGGTTTGATTGATTAGTATGTTAACACATATCTATATTTTGGATGTTACATGTTTTGTATATTATTGCATTAGTGTTATTTTTAGTATATTAACACAGTTTTTGTATATGAATACTTGAATCCATGTTTGATTGCCTAATAGGTTCCCTTTTGCTCTGATAGTCTGGTCTATAGCAGCCTTTGTGTTGGGGGGGGGGAGGGGGGAGGGCTTGTGCCTGTCTGTGTGCCTCTGTCTGTCTATGTTGGTGCCTGTGATTGCATGAGTGTGTGCATGTGTGTTGTGTGTGCTTGGGGGAGCCTTTATGTGTGGAGGAAACTGTGCCTATAGTGGGGCTGTGTGTGAGTTGTTGTGCTTGTGTGTGTATGTGTTTGTGTATGCATGTGCGAGCTTGAGCCAGTGTGTGCATGTATGGAAACCTTTACGTGCTTTTGTTAGCTTGTGCATGCTTGTACATTTTTCTGTGCAATTTCACGAGCTTGTGTGCACTTCTGCATGCTTGTATACAAGCTAGTGTGCACACTTGCGCAAGCTTGCATGCATGCTTGTGTGAGTTTGCATGCACCTATATGAACTTAATTGTGCACTTATGTATGTGCTTGTGCAAGTTTGTGTTGCCTATGTGAGTATATCTATGCCTTCTTGTCTCTGTCTGGTAGCATGAGAGACAGGGCTTTGCAGGCAGTGTGACCAGCATGATCAACTGACTGACACGTCTTTATCCTATTGATAGATAGATAGATAGATAGATAGATTGTATATAATCCCTTCATGCTGAAAATACAACAAACCTTGGAGAAAATGAAACCAGCCTATCTTTGGTGTCCTGAAGACACCTTAAAAATCATTGCTTAGTAGAAAACGTTCTTCTCAAAAGCTATCAGCACAGAAAACACGATCTAAATTGATTGACTTGAGTGTGTGTTCATAGAAGCGTTATAATTGAATATGTTAACAAAATCAATGAAAATTAAAGTCTTGACAAGCACAAGAAAAAGAAGTGACTAAGAACATTCAGAATCTTTGAGTATTTAGCTCAAAAGCATATTTTTCAGAAATGTATTGACAGATTTTACCTTATAAATTTATGAACAGTTATTAGATTTCTGACTTCAGCATCATGAATATAAAAATGTAAGGTGACAAATCTGCCAGTATACCATATGTGCATCACTTCTGTTTTCTTGGCTGAACAGGGAAACAATTTATCACTGTAGTATACCCAACATGTCCCCTTTTATCAGCCATCCATTTTACTGTATGCTAAAGCCCTAATGCTACAATAATGTGTAGGCTTATATTTCTTGCAAAGTGACAATTTTTTGACAGCTCGTCTATTCCATAGTCTAAATATGCTAACTCTGAACAAGTCAAAGGTTTATAAAAGTAGAGCACATTTTAACTCAGGAAGTGGGGAGGACATCCCTGAAGGAGATCACGGTGACTAAACATGACTATGGTTAGCCACCACCACCACCACGTACACGGATAACTCTATATTTATCCAACCAAGAGTTGTCATCTTTTTTTCCTCCTTTTTATGTGCCAATATAGTAGTGCTGGAAACATAAATCAATCTCTGACCTGGGGTTAAGTTTTCAGCACTAGGAAAATGGGAGCTAGTCCAGCGCATCTTTCTGCATTGGGAGGGAATAGCTTATATCCTCATTTGCATGGGATGACCAATGCACAGTTTTACCTGCACATTTTGTGCAGAGAAAACTCCTTGCTGAATCAGCAGTAAGGTTTTCCTACAGAAAATGAAAGGACAACTGTGGGTAAAACGGTATGTTCCACTAAATGCATCTTTCTGTAAGAATCTAAAAGTTAGCAACAGGCCCAAAACATGAAGTAACTCTCTCAATTATTATTATTTGCCAAGTTGAAGAGAAGACAGATACACTGATTCTGAAAGGCCATGCTGTAGTCACACTGCTGTGGCAGATCATGTGGCCAGGCCAGACCAGTCATCAGTGTAGCATCCGAGAGTACTGCAGGGAGAAGCAGGTGAAGGAGAACCAGCAGATGCAAGGATAGAGGAGGAAGAAGAGGAAGAGCTTCAACTAGATGTGTGTTTTGAAGTCCTTTGAAAATAAATCCTCGCCACAGCTTTTTACAGAGGAGGAAGAAGATACCATCATCCCAGAGAATCTTGAAAAACTAGTACAGCCTCCCATGGAAGCGTCTAAGATGCCTTTAAATGTCTGAGAAAAGGATGATAGCCCATATTGAAAGGATTGTCAACCTCCTTGAAAGCAGGCAGGGTGAGCTGGAGCATTTCCTACAGAGAATGTATTCTGGGCCTCCTCATGCCTCACTCACCAGTCTTGGTGTGCCACCTGAGGGCTCTCTTCCACCTCTGCCTGCAGGGCCCCTCAGTCCTGTCTTGTGCCTACTCCTCCTCCCTCCCCCCCATGCTACTGGCTTACAAGAAGCATTACCTCTTATGGATCTTTGTTCAAACCTTCCCATCTTACCAAAGCTTGAGCTGCTCCTCCAGAGGGCAGTGTCAATTTGGACTGCACCTGTCTGAGTCATAGCTGTGACATGGCTAGACCAAATGAGCCATTCGTATGAGAGAGAAAAGCAGGGACTACCCACATAAATTCACTTCTATCTATATACAAACATACAAGAAAAAATGTTGCATACAGAGCTTGATAAATGTAACATAATCACGCAATAAAGTATTGACAGAAAAACCTTAACTATTAGACCATCATAACATCCCTCAGATGCTGAACTTAAATTTGAAAATTCAGTATTTTCACCTTTAAGGGTCATAAATAATCATCAGTCCTTTGGTGACAATCCCTTTTAACACCACAATTTTTAGATTTTTTAAATGCCTTCCCCAGTAGAACGTTCAACAAACCCAAGCCCGACATGATAACACGTTTCAGATGTTTGCTTCAGGGTCTTCCAATTCGAGCTTTAAACTGATGGGGGGATTATATTCATTTTAGTATGACACTGAATATCTCACTTTCATGCCAACACAAGGTTTCTTATGACGGCTGATGCGCATGAAAGCTCCCAGTGTGTAAGAAACCTTTTGTAGGCGCGAAAGTGACATATTCGGCATCATACTCATAGAAACATAGAAACATAGAAATGACGGCAGAAGAAGACCAAACGGCCCATCCAGTCTGCCCAGCAAGCTTTTGCACTTTTTTTTTCTCTCACATACTTATCTGTTTCTCTTGGCTCTTAGTAACCTTTTTTATTCTATTTCCCTTCCACCCCTGCCATTAATGTAGAGAGCAATGAAGGAACTGAATCTAAGTGAAATAGCTTAATTAGTTAGGGGTATTAATCACCACAATAAGCAAGCTACACCCATGCTTATCTGTTTATCCAGACTATGTAATTCAGTCCTTGTTGGTTGCTGTCTGAATATAGATCCACCTTTCTTCATCCCCCCCTGCTGTTGAAGCAGAGAGTCATATAATCTCCCCATCAGTTTAAAGCTTGTCTTGGAAGCCCCTGAAGCAAACATCTGAAACATGATATCATGGTGTGCTTGGGTTTGCTGAACATTCTACTGGGGAAGTAAACTATTATTTTTATAAGCATTTAAAAAATCTAAAAATTGTGGTGTTAAAAGGGATTGTCACAAAAGGACTGATGATTAATTATGACCCTTAGTGGTGAAAATACTGAATTTTCAAATTTATGTTCAGCGTCTGGGGGATGTTAGGATGGTCCAACTTCATTATATTTAATATTTAAGGTTTTTCTGTCAACACTTTATTGCGTGATTATGTGACATTTATTAAGCTCTGTATGCAATGTTTTTTCTTGTATCATTTTTTCGTTTGCACTGTTATGGACTTTTTTCATTGTGATATATATAAACATATCCATCTATGTGTTCTTCACATCTCATATTCACTGTAAATAATAATTATTCATGTTAAAAATGTATCTATATCAATGTATTCCTGTGGTGAATAGCCTGGTCATGACCATGGTATTATATCTCTTCCAGTTCCCCTTCTTTTCCTGTTACTTACAATTCATCTTCCTTCTTTTCTAGAGGCTGTGGTTCTTCACCCTCAGAAGGAGGTAGGACTCAGATTTAGTGAGTTTATGACAGGCTAGAAAAATGTCCAAGGCCTTAGTGGGGATATAGAGGAGTTATTAACCAGATTTGTCCAGGCAACTAAAGTGAGTATTGTGCAGAACAAAAGTCTTCTATATGAGGCAGAGAAGCACTACAGTCAGGCCCTCTCTGGTCTTCCTATGGGCCTAGTTGTGGTGCTTCCCTGTCTCATACTTGGGGAATGCTAGGAGTTCATCAGTCAAATTTTTAAGGGATGGGGGAGGCAGAGAAGAAGAGTGTGAGAGAGACAAAGGTAGAGAACACTGTTGCTGAGCCTTGATAAGGCCTGAGTTGGCCTTCTTATGAAGAACTGCAAGATATTTTTATAAACTGAGTGACAGGAGAGCAATGGTTAATTGTAAAGTAGTGATTTTGTAAGCTGTATACATACCTAAAGCGATCACCCAATGATGTGGCCACCATCAAAGCGATCATGAATGCCTGACTATGATAGAAGGTAGACATTCTGGCAGAAGCTTGGAAACCCAGATATGACGTCAGTGTGTGCAATCAATTGCTCACAAAACATGGAAAATGAGCAATGTTGCAAAATGTTGTCAAGGTTTGGTACTGGTACTGTCTATTATTAGGTAAAGCACTCAAAAACTTTGCAATATTGAGCTGACTGGCTTATTCCTGCGGTGACTCTAAGAGGGGTCTGAAAGCTGCCAGTGGTGAAAAAGGTAAGGGCTGTAGTGACTTTGAGGTAGACTGGCAACACATGATTTCTGTGTAGCAGGGTGCAGATCCACTTCCAGCTGCTGGCAAGGGAAGTGCATATAATGTTTTCCATATTAATCCTGAACCCGCACAGGACTTCCTCCTTAGACAGATCTAAAAAATGTGTGTTCTGTGCTTTTATACTATCTCCATGAGGTACCTCCTCCTCCTTTGTTGCCTCTTCCTCCACTGATGAAGATTCTACTTTATCCGCACATTTATATCACTCATTGCTGCTCTTCCCACTTCTACCAGTAACACCCAAACCTGCAACCAGAGCACCCCATCCACCAATAGTTACATTGTTATACACCATCAGCACACTCTTAAGCACAACCACTATATCCTCAAGCACCAATGGCACACCCTGAGCCATCACAAACATACCATTAGATACCACCAGCACACCCTCAACCACTTCCCCACCACCTTGACATCCTCAGACACCAGCAAAAACCCCTCCTCTATCATCAACCCAACCTCAGCCACCGCAACCACACCCGCAACCACATGCATTCTCCAAGTACTACCACATACACTCTAAGGCACACAAACATAGATAAAAAGAAGGCAAACACAGCCCAAGACTCCACAGTTACAAACAGAAAAGACAGAGATTCTGAAAAAAAAAAAAAAAAAAGACAAATGACAGCCACATCACATAAGCATTTAAAAAATAAATCTTCACCACACAAGCACTGCAAGCACTCACCTGGAACTCCCACCAATGTTCAATACTGACCACCACACCAAGAACAAGGTCCAAATGAGGTTAGAATTTCATGCCTTAAATAGCAGGTATAAAAGAGTCTATGGATATGTAATGATGTATATGGGTATTCCGTTTACTAAATACTTAAAATGTGTACTTACTACCAAACCCCACCCTAGAATGCCCTCATCAGATCTTCTTTGTATGCACATACTTCTCTGCACTATAGCAACAATATGCATGTTCTCGCGTCATTCTGAAAATAGGTTTTTAAGTGCATACTGCCTAATAATGCATGCATACACTCATTTACAGGCACAGCTCCCACATAGGTCTTTGAAAATTGACACCAAAAAGTACAAAAAGGAATAAAGAACCAACAAAAAGTGAAATGCCAAGAAGAGACCAAACTAGTATGTAGTTATCTTAGCTCCCCTGCCTTCGATAGTTTGATGGTCAATGACAAGAACATAAACCAAATAGGAATCAATAAAAGAGACAGCAGCAGAAAGTTTGATAAGCAGAGTTGCAGAAAATCCAGAAAAGGAAGGTAAAAACATGAGTGGAGTTGGTGGGTTAGTAGTGCTATGAGAGAGAGATCAAAGGGAATTAGAGTGAAAATAATTTTAGATATTTGCCATAAGGAAATCATCAAATTCTTTTGGTGAGATCTGCTTTGCTGGGTAAATACAACAGAAGTCAGATTAATTGGGGTCAAGTAGAGAATGGAATGCAAAATAAATCATGTGCAACTGTGCAGAAAATGTGTTGGAGCTAGAGTTAGGCTTGGTAGTCTGAAATGACAAACTAAGGGGAGGATGAAAGAAAAGATAGACTTGTAGACTGAGTCTAAAGGATTGGAGATAGAAAAAAGAAGCTCAGGAAGTCAAGATTATTTGTAAATAGAAGTCACAGCAGGGAAAAGAGGAAGTTAGAAACTCATCGTACTGGAATGTCTTCCCTATAAAACTCAGATAATGTGCCTCATTTCTGATCTGTATTCCCCAAACTATTCTATTCATGGCTCTCTTGAGCTTGGACTGCCAATATTATGAAAAGTTTGTAATAAGGAATATTTTCTGCTAGGAGGAAGGTTGACTCTGTAATGATGACAAATGAAAGAAGGCACATCAAGTTAATGCTGGTTCAGGATTGTTGATTTTTAGCTGAAAGGTAGAGACTTAGATCTTTTTTCATTTCTCTTTAAACTCATACAGTCCAAGATTCTTCTGTAAAGTGTTAAGATATTCATATTCTACACTATGGGTTGGAAGATGATCTTGGGAATAAATCTGCTTCGAGCTAGCAAGATTTTTAATTTGAGACATTGGGAAGATTTAAACTCAGGTCTCCAGAGGTGAAAGACTCATCTGCTACACTAATTCACTACATCTAAACCTTCCTTCTCTTCTGTATATCGGCACATAACAGAGTAGCTTTCTGAGACTGAGACTGAAATGAAATGTATAGAAAAGAGCAAGGACTATACTGTACTTCTATGACACTATAAGCAAAGCTTTGGTCTTTATTTAGATGTCTGTTGTGTATCTCTTTGGCTTTAGGGTACCTCTTACATATATTTTGTTGTGCATCATTAATGTGAACATTTACCTATGTTTTCATGTATTTCTCATAATTAATTGGCCACAAATAAGCAAAGTCACAAAATAATAATCATGCAATTTTTTTATTTGATGGAATTCTGGAAAAGAAACTATAAAACAGGTTGTCTGTTAATAATTCAAGAAGAAAATAACACAATAAAAAGTAAATGAAGCTTTCCTTTTTTAATTTATATAACTATGCTTAAAGGTATTTAGAATATGCTTATACAAAGGTCTTTCAGCTTGTATTAGTATTTAAATAGGAATGAGAAATGGATCAATACAGCTCACAGGTTACTAATGTAGATTCAGAAATATTACATATAAATTAAACACTTGGCTTGTGAAAGCAGGCTCTCTATAGTCTTAAAACTATGAATACATTAATCTGTCTTACAAGACTAATACTATATGAGACTTATTTGTTCTTGGTTCTTAAAATGACACATTCAAAAAATCTTATCTAAATTTGAACTTCCTCCTGGTTCACTGGGGATTTTGGCCCTGGTTCATTAAGAGGTCAATTTTCAAAGGGTTAGGTTTCTAACTTCGGGAGTTAGGCTCTTATTTTCCAAGCTGCATTATGGCCTTTTTGCATGCAAAAAGCACCATAATGCATGGTGTGATGCTAATTTAAAAGAGGGGTGGGATTTCTGGCCAAGTGGGCTGGCTTTGCAAATTCATATCACCCAGTTTTAACATGACAAACAACTATAGCTCTTTCATTTCCATTAAGCTGTGACAACATGGCTTCATTGCAAAGTGTGATGTTTTTACACATAGCATTATTAGTTGAGAGAGAGAGAGAGAGAGAGAGAGAGAGAGAGAGAGAGAGAGAGAGAGAGAGACTAGCTATAAAGCCCTCATACTAGGTAGGTATTTATACCTCTATATGAGGCCCACCTAGCTACTCGAGGTGAGGTTTACGTATTAGTGTAGAGGTTAGGGGTCACTTTGACATTCAGAGTGCTACGTACGAACAGAACAGTGCACTCTTGTGAAGACTTGATGATCTTCAGACTGAAGAAACTCACCCAAAGATGAGATTTGTGCAATGTTCTCTTATCCTAGCTTGATGGACTCTCTACCTGGGTAACATCAAGCTAGGTTGAGAGAACATTGCACAAATCTCATCTTTGGGTGAGTTTCCTCACTCCAAAGGTGTTAGGGAAGTGCTAAGAGAGCAGTTCCACTTTCCAGGGGTTTGTGTGTTCTTGGACCATGGCTCGACCCCAGAGGAACTCCGAAGAGGTGCCGAGGCAGGCGAGGCATGCCCGAACATGGGCTGGACAGGAGCAGGGCTGGACTGAAGACAGATGATGACCGAAGGTACTGACTCTCCACCGGGCCTGCACGCTTCAGGAAGACCAACAATGCAATGGTGGTCTTGCGTTCCAGGCCCTTTCGGACCTGCCACTGGGTAACAGCAAAAAATAGCAGGCCGGATGGAGGCCAGGGCAGTGAAGACCGGAACATGGAGGCACAAATGAAGACTCAGGAACAAGGTACTTGGATGCACAGATGAAGACTCAGGAAAAAAGGTACTTGGATGAAGTTTCAAGGTAAAAAGCAGAGTCAAGAAAGGTTCAAGGTATTCAAAAGACTCAAGGAAGGTTCAAGATATTCAGAAGACTCAAGCAAAGTTCAAGGTATTCAGAAGACTCAAGCAAAGTACTGGATTGAGACTGCGACGCAGCGTGCCCTACACAGCCCACCCGTGGGTCTGGTCGTGGATCACGCTGGTCTCGAAGTAGCCTCTAGACGAGATGTGGAGTAAAGAAAGGAACATGTCTCAGAAGCTGTAGAGTCCTGCACCGGGGCACGTCCTACACAGACGCCAGTGGCTGGTGTTGCATCTGTTGGTCTTCGACGGCTTCGCCCCACCTACCTCTCTCTACTTGCGGCTCCTCCCGCTCACCTTGGACTGATGGCCGCCACGACAACTGTTTGCCAACCTCTCCAGTGTCCCCAGACCGGCTTTGGTGCTGCCTCCCACATGCTTCTTCAAGGTACTTCTAGGGCACGCGCACGCACGCCGCCCTCATCTTTATTTCCACGTTGGCGCGAATCTCAGGGGCGTTCCCCTGCTCTCCTATTCTACTTGGGACTCTGAATGCTAATTCTACTTTGTGCTCATAACTCTCAGTCTCTTTCCACTACAGCACTGCTTACAGAGGATCCGTTTCCAGCGTTCTGTAAGAGACGCGCCCAGCCGGGCTCTACAACCACTACTCACTACTGTCACCTCTGGTAGTTCCATATACTGTTTAATAAAAGCTTCAAATCTGTGTTTGTCTGTCTGGAGTTTAACCTGACACTGTGGTCCCTCATGGGACTGCCCCCTGTGGGTGTGGTCAGCTGCCACAGTGTCCAAGGATTCACCCAAACACCAATAACCATAACAGCTGGTCACGGACCATGCTGGAATGGCATAGGTTCTGGCAGAGTTTTTGGCATGGAAGGTGCATGCACAAGGAACTCTGTAGACCAGGGACAAGGATACAAGAGGAAGTCTTCCGGAGGCTTGTGCTGCAGAAGTGACAGAGGCATAGCACCACGAGGCCCCCTACACAGACCACCCCTGAGTCTGGTCGCGGACCACAATGTGGCATGCCAGGAAGAGTGGCAACAAGGAACCAGGAGTTCAGGACACCTGAACTGGATCATGGACATCAGGAACAGGAGACAGACATCTGGACTGGAACATGGAATTCAGGAACTGGAAGACAGACAACAAGACTGACCGTGGACATCAGGAACAGCAGGCAGACATCTGGACTGGAACAGGGACATCAGGACAAGACGAGGAGCTCCAATGAAGACAAGGAAAAACAGGACCTTGAAGAAGTGATTGAACAGTGAGACTCCTGGAGCGAAAGACAGGAAGGTCCCAGGAGCGTCTAACTCCTTGTGAAGGCAAAGCTGGACTAAACGCTGGGCCCTTTTGTATGGCTGAAAAGGACTACGCCAAGGTAGGAGCTAGCAGGGGGCCACACCTGGCTGGCCCTTGAAATACCAAAGAGAGGCGCAGGCCAGCGCCTAAGGAAATCCAGGAAGCAGAGCAGGATCGTAGGTGGAATCCTCAGCCATCTGGAAGGCCCGAGGAGAACAAGGCAGTCAGCGGGAGCAGCCCTGCCATGAAGGAGCTGCAGGAGCGGCTCCATGCCGCGAAGACTGAAGTAGGAAATGCAGGAAGGCTGCAGGCACTGTCACGGACGGCCTCCCTGCCGGGAGATAGACGAGGACAGCAGCAGGCACTGGCAGGGACGGCTTCCCTGCCGGGCAAGGTCCCCGGCAGCAGCGAGGACCTCAGGAACATCTCCAGCCGTGAAGAGGATGAGTCGAGCAGGGCAGGAGCAGCAGCGGCGGTCCCAGCTGTATGGAGAGGCTCCCGACAGCTCAGCCCTGCCGTGCAGGGCAGGAGGTGGCCGAGGAGGAGCCTAGACACAGCGGCATGACTGCCACAAAGGACGAAGCGCCCATGGCCTGACTGGCCGCGGCAGGTAAGGGGCCTGCCCGCGCTCATCGCGAGTAGGTTCACAACAAAAGGTCATCAAATCTTCGCAAGAGTGCACTGTTCTGTTCGTGCGTCGCACTCTGAATGTCAAAGTGGCCCCTAACTCCTACACTAATACCTAAACCTCATTTCGAGTAGTTAGATGGGCCTCATATAGAGGTATAAATTCCTACCTAGTATGAGGGCCTTATAGTTAGTCTCTCTATCTCTATCTCTCTCTCCCTCCCCTGGGGTTGTAGGTAGTAATTACAACAATTCTGGCACTTACTGCAAAGTGTGAAAAAGTTATTGCAGTTTGCGGTAATACCTATGCAAAGCGCTAAGAACACTTTGTGATAAACAGCCTATTATCATAAAACACACCCCTTTTCCTATCGCATGCAATATTTAGTGCATTTTGATAAATCCAGGCCTAAGTTAGCCAAATAAGTAGCTCCATCTCGGAACTCCCTCATCCTGCCTCTCACCTCTCCATTTGTTTAGTGGAATAAACAGTTGGCAAAGCAGTGGCTGCTCAGTGCAGTTAAATATTCATACAGTGCTGCTTAGCCAGTTAAGGCCTGGATTTTCTAAGGTCGCAGACCTTAGAAAATCTGGCGGTAATGGGGAGTGGGGGGGTGAAGCAGGGGGCGGGCCTGCGAAAGCCAGCAGCCATCGCACCACTGCGGTGCGCTGGCTGCCGGCTTTCGCGCCGAATAACTGCACCATAAAAGGTGTAGTTATTCGGTTTGAAACTGGCGGCGATAAGGGGCCTTACTTTTCGCCGCCAGCGATGTCTCCGCAAAGTTGGCCCCGGTGCTGCCCCAACTCCTCCTCTTCCATGGCCGACTCTGCCCCGACTCCACTCCCATTTAGTGATTGCATGCAAAAATAGACTTTTTGTGTGCGATCGCTTTTGAAAATGACCCCCTAAGTCATAAAACGGGCTAAGTGGTATTGAATATCAATCTCATGGCCTCCTACATTTGGCTGAAAATATATGCTTAAATTAGGCACCTAGCTTAAGTGCCAAAATTTAGGGGATCAGTTTTTTTAATATAGGCCTTTCTATAGCTTCACGTCTTTATGCCACTGTTAATACTGCCATGCAATGGGACCCAGCTTCTGGGCCAGGTCTGGGTCCAGGCATCGGGGCCTGGCCTCCATATTAGGTCCCAGCATTGAGTCTGGGTACAGGTTGAGGCCTTGCAATCAGGACCTGGTCTCTGGTCCGAGCTCCCAGTGTGCCTTGCTTGAGTCCCAGGCATCAGGACCCAGCTTCAAGGTCAGGCCCCAGCATCGGGCCCTTGGTCTAGGTCAAGACTCAGTCATTAGAGCCCGGTCTCCAGACCAGGCCCTGATATTGGACCTAGGCCTCGAAGCTTGGGCCTTATGTAGGGCCTAGGCCGATGTCACGGCAGCCTACCTTGACTAAGGCATACGAAAGGCTTTAGCTTCAGCCTGGGCTTTGGCCTCAGCATCCATTCCCCCCAGACTAGGTAACTTGGGGCCAGGGAGGATCCTGGCTCCTGCCTTTTTCAGGTGGGAGGAATGAATATCGGGGATGGAAGGCCTCGACTGTGCCCATTTCTTTATTTTTTCCATTTTGGGGGAGGGGAGGTTATGTTTATTTAATATTTTTTTTAACTAAATAAACAAAATAAATATTTAACAAAATGAAGTTCATGGGAAAATGCCCCCCAAAATGAAAGAAAAACAAAACAAAAGTTTTACTTCTTCCCACCCATACCATTTATGCTACTGATGGTTCTGCTTTGTTCCTTTTTTAATGCCTTCCGTTGTTCATGCCATTGTTGTTGGTGCCCTTTATGTCTTTATTGGTGCCCTGGTGATCTTGTCACTGTTGGTGTCTCTTTGTTCCTCTTACGGTACCTTGGTCTGTTTTTGACACTGTTCATTTTTCTTTGCCCCTGTGATGGTACCTTAGGCTATTGATGTCCCTCTTGGTTCCACTTTACCTCACTCTTGGTGATTTGCAGTGCTGTTCCCATGTTGCTGATTCCTACCAACAAATGTCATTAAATTTGGAAAGAAAAACCCAATGTTAAAGCCCAAAATAGGATGAATTGCTTCCCTCAATAACTTTAATGTGAAATGAATGAAGACATGAACAAATAAATGAAAACAAAATTCTTTTGAAATGAGCAAAATGAATCATGGAGTTCAACAAAATGAAATGATAAACCAAACTGAACATTTTTCCTTGGCCATCCTTACAAAGCAGTTTACAACAAAAAACAAAAAACTAAATTATTTTGTATTATATGATCATATATTTATTTATTTATTGTATATAATTATTTATTTGTGCTGTTATTGTATATTGTCATTTTTTTATTTGTTCGAAACCACCCTGAGTTATCCATTTGTAAACTAAAAGGATGAGGTATAAGTTGAAAACTAAACTAAACAATATTATAAATACATTAAGAAATAAACACTCCTTAATATATTGAAACTATAATATAGTACATTCATATTTTAAATATACATTTTTATTGTTAAAAATAGTTTTTTTTCCTAGGAACAAACATCCTTTTTATCATACATTAGAAATATTTTGCATTCATGGGTAAAGCACAAAATTAAGGGCCGTATTCACTAAGGAGGCAATTTTCAATTAGCCTGTGCACTCATTAACTTTAAACTATATGGCATCTGAAACTTGCATATTTTATGCTAATTTTCAAAGTAAAATATGTGCATACATTTAAGGTATGAATGCTAAAGACCTTATACCTGCACCTGCTATTTAGTGTGAAGGCATGAGAGGGAGGGGGGGGGAGGCTAAGGGATTGGTTTTAAAGGGTCGGGGTGAGTTTAGGGGTTGTTTTGGTGTGCCGGTTTTCCCGCCCTCCCCCCAAATAATTCCCGTGTCCGATTTAACGATTTTTGACGATAAATCGGGGGAATTTGCATTGTATCGCACACTCTAATGATTTTTGACGATTTAAAAAATATCGACGATTTTTTTAAATCATCAAAAAACGATTCACATCCCTACACAGAAGTGGCAAGTTGGGGTACATACAAAAACCCACTTCTGGATAACTCTTCCGTAGAAGAACTGGAAGAGAGATGGTGGCAGCACCAGCAATTCAAACAGGCTGGTGGCTAGAGATATCCTCTTCGGAACTATAAATGCTGTAATCCTTCAGACATGACTTCTGAGTGAAATAAGCAAGCAGATATCTCTAAGTACAGTCCATGAAGACAGTAAGGATGTAGAGCACCATCTAGCTATGGCGAACATAGCAACCACTATGAATATCAGTCCATGAAGACGGTAAAGATGTAGAGCACCATCTAGCTGTGGCGAACGTAGCAACAGCTATGTATAACAGCAGCCAAAAGTAGAATGGCTGTGGACGTCATTAAGATTCTCAAGAGAAGTGGCGATGTAAAAGAACGTCCAAAGCCCACTTCAAGTTGTGATGCAATAATGAATCTTCCAATTTGACGAAGGGACTCCTCAGGTCTTCCACAAGACGTTTGGGAATAAGGTTGTCTCCTGCCCCTGAGTCCAACAGGGCAGGGGTCCGAACCATAGCTGGCTCTGAGGTCACCGAGACTGAACGAGAGAACGGAGGAGATAACGCCGAATGGCCCAAGAACAGTCCTCCCGCGGGACTTAGGCCCATCCGTTTCCTGGACGAATGGGGCATGCAGAGACATCATGGCCGGGCTGACCACAGTACATGCACAGGCCGCGTTTCTTCCGAATTCTTCTCTCCTTTGAGGTCAAGTGACCACGACTAAGTTGCATCGGTTCAGCTCCTCGAGGGCCTAACCATTTCCAGCTACTGAGCTTCTTAAGACCTTATGTGAGTTTTGTCATCCAGTTCTGGCTATGTACACAGCATACCCTGTCTACTCACTATCTATAGTTTTCTCTACAGCTCAGCAACCCTGGGAACACTGTTCCAGTTCCTGAAGGACTTCAGCCCTGCCGGGCATACCATCTCACTACTGCCACTTCTGGTGGTTCTACTACCTGTCTAATAAAAGTATTGTCTGTGTCTGTCTCCATACCCAAGCCTAGCTGGTGGTCCCTCTCAGGATATCCTCCTGGGGGCGCTGTCATCTGCCATCGGCCCAGGGATCCATTTATCTACATTTCTATACAGTCGAGTGCCCTCTCTAAGTACTCCACTGGTACAGATTCCTAACTCCTCCTACCACGGGAGCCGAAGCATTACAGATTGCTAACTCCTCCCTCTACAGGAGCTAGTTCATAACAAGATTGCTAACTCCTCACGGAGTCTCTAACAAGATTGCTAATTACTCCTTCCACAGGAGCAGAACTACTATAAGATTGCTAACTCCTAATGAGGAGGAGGAATAGCCTAGTGGTTAGAGCAGTGGAATATGAACCAGGAGACCAGGGTTTGAGTCCTGCTGTTGCTCCTTGTGACCTTGGACAAGTCACTTTACTCTTCATTGCCTCAGGTACAAAAACTTAGATTGTAAGAAATACCTCCAGTACCTGAATGTAAACCAGTGTGTTATCTCAATTGAGAAGCTAAGGCAGAGAAACAAAGTTAGGGCCTCATTTTCCAATATCGCATGCAATACCAAAAAGGGGTGTTACCTTTTGCTAATAAGCATGTGTATTGCAAATTGCGATAACAGCTATGCAACACACTCTTAGCGCAAATCACACTATTAACCCAATTTGAGCTACATTGCCAGTATATATCACGGTTCACGATGTTTCCAGACAGCCTGTTTCAGTATGCTGCAGGCTAGGGGGGGGGAGGGAGGGAGGGAGAGAGAGAGAGCACCTTACTATAGTGTCTCCTCCCTAGACAGGTATTTGTATCCCTATGGGAGGCCCACCTAGTAACTCGAGGTGAGGATTAGGTATTAGTGTAGGGGGTTGGGGGCCACTTTCACATTCAACATGAGACGTACGAACAGAACAGTGGTCTCTTGTGAAGATTTGATGGCCTTCGGAGTGAGGAAACTCACTCCAAGATGAGATTTGGACAATGTTCTCTCCACCTAGCTTGTTGTTGCCCAGGTAGAGTGTCCATCAAACTAGGTGGAGAGAACATTGCCCAAATCTCATCTTGGAGTGAGTTTCCTCACTCCGAAGGCCATCAAATCTTCACAAGAGACCACTGTTCTGTTCGTACGTCTCATGTTGAATGTGAAAGTGGCCCCCAACCCCCTACACTAATACCTAATCCCCACCTCGAGTTACTAGGTGGGCCTCCCATAGGGATACAAATACCTGTCTAGGGAGGAGACACTATAGCAAGTCTCTCTCTCTCTCTCTCTCTCTCTCTCTCTCTCTCTCTCTCTCTCTCTCTCTCTCTCTCTCTCTCTCTCTCTCTCTCTCTCTCTCTCTCTCTCTAATGACCCCCTTAGTTAGTTACTACTGATTTTCAGCACTAGTTACCTATAAGTCCCTTAGGATAAGGGGGTCATTTTGCAAAGTGATCACACTCAAAAAGGGTAAGAACCTATTTCATGCCCAATAGCACCACCTTTTATGATGGCGCTGCTGGCTTTCGCAGGCTCACCCCCTGCTTTGCCCCCGCCCCCCTGTACATGCGATTCACGATGCCGCAGTGTCTTAGAAAATCTAGGCCTAAGTATATTTATGTGAATTTTCAGCTGAAAACTTAACCTCCTAAGTTAGGTTGAAAATATGCACTACTACTTCTTCTACTTATCATTTCTATAGTGCTACTCAATCTATGAAGGGCTGTACACAAAAACATATAAGAGACAGTCCTTGATCAGTAGAATTTACAATCCAATCAAGACAAACATACAAGGCAAATGATATTTGTAGAATTTCATTAGAAGATCAATAAGTCTGTAAGTGGGGTAAGAGGTAAGGCAGCAAGAGCAGTGACATCAAAATCCAAAGGCATAGAGTGAGGGATAAGGCAGAAAACAGAGTTCATAAAAACCACAAGGTAAAGAGTAAGGGTAAAGCAGCAAGCATAATGGCCTCAAAACCCCAAGCCATAGCATAATGGGTAAAGCAGCAAGCACAGAGGCATGGATATCCTGTGGTGCTATATTCCTCCTTCTCCCCCTAGCATCAGGTACAGCAAGTGTGCAAAGAAAAGATCCATGCATAGACCCTTCTTCCACTGCTCTTTATATGTTAGCACCACTGTTTGTAAAAAGAAAATCAGGAACAATAATCCTGTCTCTCTAGTCTAGCTGCCAGCCAGTCATCATCTTCTTTGTTACTCCTAAAACAGTGACAAAGGTTTGGCTGATATCTATCACCTGACTGTTCAGCTCAGCTTACCTGTAACTTCTTTCCTTGCCTCTGCTAGTGATGCTATCTACCCCTGCCTTGACCAGCAGCCACTACTCTTCCATCAAGAGAGGTATGTGTGTCACTGGGGAAATGGATGCTACCCCTCTCCACCTTGTCTAGCTGCACCTCCATGGGAGCATGGCACTGAAGGTACAGGATGGGGACACCCTGACTACTGAATGTTGTTCAGGAGAGCACTTTGAAAATGGGGGTTAAGAGGTGCAGCAGCCACTTAAATCACATGTTTCTCCACAATTTGCAGGGGCTGGTCATCCAGGGTAATCATTTCCCTGAGTATCATGTCACTACCTTTGATGCTGCCTGCTTCCTACTACAAGGCAGTGATGTAGTAAAACATCTGCTCCATGATGCTTGCTGCTGTAGACAGGTAATGGCTGCTTACTATTGTCTGTCACCTCACTAGAGAATGAGGCTGAGGAGTCAGCTTGGGAGGTTGATTGCTCCCTTTTTTCTGGCTTTCCTGTTGTCCCAGACTAGTACCTATGGCATCACTGAAACCAATGCTAATGAGTGTTCTTTTTGTAAATTATTTTGCATGCCACTATTTGTAAGATACCAAGAAACTCATACCTTCCTATGTCCCAACAATTATTTTTCTTATTTTCTATTTTTTTTTAATTGATTATAATCTTAAGTTTTCTTATGAACCTTTTTTTGGAAAGCTTTTTGTGTGAAATATGATTTTTTTATTATTATATAAAAAACTGTTTAAGCAGAGGGTTGTTGGTTTCATATATAGTCAATTACCACCCGGTAATGAACTTCATAATATCTTTATAATCATTAACCACCAACCTCCTTCCAATTGAACTGATGTTACCAATTATTAAAAAGTGATTTATTTTATTGAAAATAATTTTGTGAAGCACTTAAAAACTGTGCATATACCATTCACTATTAAAAAATCATTTTACTGCCCTCAGTAAGCTTTTTTGTTATATTTTTCCTGGTGTGTCGTGTTTTGCAGTAACAACTGTTGAAAAATATGGACTGTCTTGTTTTTTAGAAAATATGGACTGTCATGATTTTTTAGAAAATATGGACTGTCTTGTTGACATTGTTAGGATATTAAGGATATGGAAAAGATTTTTTAATAGTGAACGTTATATGCACAGTTTTTACATGCTTCACAAAATTAATTTCAATAAAATAAATCACTTTTGAATAATAGGTAACAGTTCAATTGGAATTAGGTTGGTGGTTAATAATTATAAAGATATTATAATGTTCATTACCAGGTGGTAATTGAGTATATATGAAACCAACAACCCTCTCCATAAACGGTTTTTTATATAATAATAAAAAAAAATGTGTCACACAAAAAGCTTTCCAAAAAAAGGGTTCATAAGAAAACTTAAGATTATAATCAATAATAACAAAAATAGAAAATAAGAAAAAAATTGTTGGGAGATAGGAAGATGCAAGTTTCTTTGGTATTACCAATAGGTATCATTTTCATGTAGCAAAGTTGTGTTTAACTGTTTGTAAGATATCCTCCCTCCAATGATGGCCTTACAGCAATGAATGCATTTCTCAAAATGGATCTCCATAAATATGAAGTGCCTTTGATGTCCTGTGTGTTCTCTTCCTCTATGGTTACTTGGTTGCTGCTGCTGAGGATGAGGATGAGGGCATACTGGGAGGGAAAAGGTGAGGGGCATCTTTCACACTCTCTATCATCTCCTCTTCCTGGGGGGTACTCTTAGCCCTAGCATCTTCACATTCTGCCTCCTAGGGCTGCTCACTAAAGGATAGTAGGCTAGTCATCAGACTCCCCAAACCAGGACTGAACTCCTTGATGACAGCGGCACGGGAATGTAGAACCGAGGTCATTTAGTAATGTCAAATTATGTGTTTTTACAGAAGTTCTTGGGGATGGGAAGATCTGATTATGATAATCAAAATCTTGAGGGGAGGGAAAAGGAGGGCTTATGGGCCCATGCCACATATCTTATAGGCATCTAGCAATACCTCTGAGTAGAGGGTAGCCAATATAACACCCATTTTTAAAAGAGTTCCAGGGATAATCCAGAAATCTGCAGATGACTGAGAGTAGTGAGCTTGGTGTCGAACCAGGCAAAATAGTAGAAGCTATTCTGAAGAAAAAAATTACTAGCTATCTGGATAGACATTAATGAAGCTCCATGAAGTTAGCATGGGGCACATTTAAAACTAATCATAGAAAGTTCTTTTTTACTCAACGCATAATTAAACTCTGGAATTTGTTGCCAGAGGATGTGGTTAGTGCAGTTAGTATAGCGGTGTTTAAAAAAGGATTGGATAAGTTCTTTGAGGAGAAGTCCATTACTTGCTATTAAGTTCACTTAGGGGTAGATTTTCAGACCGCGCGAATAGGCGTATTTTTGCTGGCGCATCAGGCGCAAGCAAAAGTACGCGGGATTTTAGTAGATACGCGCGTAGCCGCGCGTATCCGCTAAAATCCTGGATCGGCGCGCGCAAGGCTATCAATTCCGTATAGCCGGCGCGCGCCGAGCCGCGCAGCCTACCCCCGTTCCCTCCGAGGCCGCTCCGAAATCGGAGCGGCCTCGGAGGGAACTTTCTTTTGCCCTCCTCTCACCTTCCCCTCCCTTCCCCTACCTAACCCACCCGCCCAGCCCTGTCTAAACCCCCCCCTTACCTTTGTCGGGGGATTTACGCCTCCCGGAGGGAGACGTATATCCCCGCGCGCCAGCGGGCCACTAGCGCGCCGGGACGTGACCTGGGGGCGGGTCCGGAGGGCGCGGCCACGCCCACGGACCGCCCTGGACCGTAGCCACGCCCCCCGGGCCCGCCCCCGGAACGCTCCCGACACGCCCCAAAACGCTGCGCGCTTCGGGCCCGCCCCCAACACGCCCCCCGCAGAAAACCCCGGGACTTACACGAGTCCCGGGGCTCTGCGCGCGCCGGTAGGCCTATGTAAAATAGGCTCACCGGCGCGCAGGGCCCTGCTCGCCTAAATCCACCCAGATTTGGGCGGATTTAGGCGAGCAGGGCTCTTAAAATCCGCCCCTTAGAGAATAGCCACTGCCATTAGCAATGGTAACATGGAATAGACTTAGTTTTTGGGTACTTGCCAGGTTCTTATGGCCTGGATTGGCCACTGTTGTAAACAGGATGCTGGGCTTGATGGACCCTTGGTCTGACCCAGTATGGCATTTTCTTATGTTCTTATGTTCTTAAGCAGAGCCAAAATGGATTTTACAAAAGGAAGTATTGTTTTACAAATCTGTTAGATTATTTGAAGGAGATAATAAACATGTGGACAAGGATGAGTGAGTTAGTATAGTGTGTTTGGATTTTCAAAAAGCATTTGACTAAGTCAGGAAATTAAAAAGTCATGGGAAAGAAGGCAATGTCCTATTGTGGATTGGTAACTTGCTAAAAGATAGGAAACAGAGAGTAGGACTAAATTGTAATTTCTCTAAATGGAAAAAGGTAAATAATGTAGTGTCCAGGGACCTGTACTGGGACTGTGGCTTTTTAATATATTTATAAATGAAAAGGGACTGATAAGTAAGATGATCAAATTTTCAGATTTTGAAGTTGTTAAACTACAAGCCAATTGAGGAACTGCAAAAGGACCTTGTCAGCTGGGGAATTTGGTATCTAAATGGCATATGAAATTTAATGTGGACAAGGGCAAAGAGATGCTTTTAGGGAAGAATAGTCCAACTGTTGTGCTGGAGGTGGAACTTTGGTCTGGTGCAGGATTGGTACGGCCCTCTGTTCGGACCCAGAGAGCGCCTGCCACCAAGAGGCAGAGCACACAAGGAGACAGAGGCTAACTGGAGCTTCACCAATAACAGTCTGGGGTTTCCGCAGGTTGAGCCCTTGGGTACCCAGACAGCCTGGATTTAGGTGGGCCTCTGGTGGTCTCCCGGAGAGGTAGCAGAGGGTTATGTCCACCACGAGCAAGGGTGCGCGACTGATGCAGAGTGGATGGACCAGACCCAAACTGGAAGCTCCGGAGACCTCAGGGAGGCAACAGTTCAGGAAGGTCCTCCGGGCAAGACAGGCAGCGCCTGCGGGTCTAGTCAAGTGGAAGCCACAGTTAAGTTCCAAGCAGATGGTCTGATGGTCACAGTAGGCCAGAAGAGAGTGTCCGAGTGACGCACAAGGGTCAGAGCCAGAGTATCAGTCCAGGAAAAGTCAGCCAAAGCAGGGGTCAATATCAGAGTCAGTACGAGCGTAGTCAAGGCAAGCGAGGGTCGGTTACAGGCAGCAGACAAGAGAATGGTCAGGCAGGCACTGATCAGTTCCAGCTGGCAGGCAAGAGAATGGTCAGGCAGGCAGTGGTCAGTTCCAAGCAGCAGGCAAGAGAATGGTCAAGCAGGTAGTGGTCAGTTCCAGGTGGCAGGCAACAGAATGGTCAGGCAGGCAGAGGTCAGTACCAGAGGTCAGTCCGAACATGTACTACCTGAGAAGGGTACAGGAACACACGGAGCCACTGGGAACCGGGAGACACTGGAACAAGGAGAATCTGGAACAACGAGACGCTGGAACAGGAGTCACTGGAACAGGAAACACTGGAACAGGATGAGGCAAACTAGCACACCAACGGTGTCAACCCGATTGCCTAGGCAGGGATCAGGAGACTGAGCCCTGCCTTATATACAGGGCTCTGATGATGTCATCTGAACGCGCCTCGCTCGGGTTTCCCGTACTTGTCTCTTTAAAAGAATGGACGTCGGCCACGCGCATGCCTAGGGGCGGGGTCGAGATGGCCGAAGACGCGGAGCCCCGTTGGGAGCTCCGCTGCAAGGCCTGCAGGGATGAGGACGAAGAGGAAGGCTGTGGTGAGTGATTGGGATGTGGGGGTTAGCAGCAGCAGCCAGCCCAGCGCTTGTGGAGGGCAGTGCGAGGTGAGCAGGCCCTGTTGAGGCACCCATGCGGCCGGGACGCACAACACCAACTACAGTTACATGATGCTGGGTTCTGTATTAGGCATCACCAGCTAGGAAAAGAATCTTGGAGTTACTGGACACAATACTTTGAAATCCTCGGCAGTGTGCAGCAGCATTCACAAAGGCAAATAGAAAGTTAGATATTATAAGGAAAGAAATGGAAAATAAAATGGAAGATATTATAATGCTTTTGTATCTGTCCATGGTGCCAGTGCTCACTGAGTATTGTGTTCAGTTCTTTTTGCCCCCATCTCAGAAAAGATATTGTGGAACTAGAAAAGGTATAGACAAGAGTAACCAAAATAACAAAGGATATGGAACAGCTCCCCTATGAGGAAAGAGTAAACAAGTTAGGGCTGGTCAGCACGGAGAAGAGATAATTAAGAGGAGATATGATAGAAGACTAAAAATCTTGAGTATGGAGAAACAGGTGCATAAGAAATGGTTATTTAACCTTTCCAATAGTTCTAGACTAGGCACGCTCCAGGATGCTAACAAATCAGGGAAAATAATTTTTCACTGAGTGTCCAATATAACTGTGGAATTTTTGGCCAAAGGGTGTGGTGAAAACAGTTAGCAGTTAGGTTTTAAAAGGGTCATAAGAACATAAGAACATAAGAAATTGCCATGCTGGGACAGACCAAGGGTCCATCAAGCCCAGCATCCTGTTTCCAACAGAGGCCAAAAACCAGGCCATAAGAACCTGGCAATTACACAAACACTAAGAAGAACCCATGCTACTGATGCAATTAATAGCAGTGGCTATTCCCTAAGTATAATTGATTAATAGCCATTAATGGACCTCCTCCAAGAACTTATCCAAACCTTTTTTGAACCCAGCTACACTAACTGCACTAACTACCTTCTCTGGCAACAAATTCCAGAGCTTTATTGTGCGTTGAGTGAAAAAGAATTTTCTCCGATTAGTCTTAAATGTGTTACTTGCTAACTTCATGGAATGCCCCCTAGTCCTTCTATTATTCGAAAGTGTAAATAACCGAGTCACATCTACTCGTTCAAGACCTCTCATGATCTTAAAGACCTCTATCATATCCCCCCTCAGCCGTCTCTTCTCCAAGCTGAACAGCCCTAACCTCTTCAGCCTATCCTCATAGGGGAGCTGTTCCATCCCCTTTATCATTTTGGTTGCCCTTCTCTGTACCTTCTCCATCGCAACTATATCTTTTTTGAGATGCGGCGACCAGAATTGTACACAGTATTCAAGGTGCGGTCTCACCATGGAGCGATACAGAGGCATTATGACATTTTCCATTCTATTAACCATTCCCTTCCTAATAATTCCTAACATTCTATTTGCTTTTTTGACTGCTGCAGCACACTGAGTCCATAAAAGATTATTTCCAATGCAAAAGACACTGCTTATCCTTGGTTATGAGCAAGAAGGCCTGGGCCTATTCTTTGGGATCCTACTTGTGACCTGGATTGACCATTGTTGGAGACAGGATGCTGGGCTTGATGGACCTTTGGCCCGACCCAATATGTCATTTCTTATGTTCTTATCTACTTAATAGATAATTGCAATTCGGGAATATCTTATGCTGTTTGCCAAAAGGATTAATCAACTCTCAGGTGGAATTGTAGTGTAATAAGTGAAAGATAATCCTAATTGTAAAGATGATTTTACTTTGAAAAATGTTACCAAATTCCCTCTACCCTTCTTCTCATACCAAGCCCACCTCAGTTCTGTACCTGTTTAGCACTATGCAAATGTTGATCCAACTTAATGCCAATATTTTCTCTGCTTAACTTTAAGCTGGTTGAGACAGGCTTACAATGTTGTTTTCTGTTTTTTCTTTCTGAACACTTGATGACTGTCTATTCCATACTGGGTACATCAATTTGCTACGTCTCATATTATTTTGGACACATTCAACATGTTCAGGAGGCGTCATTAGGAAACGGAGTCACCTCCTCTGACGATGTGTTGCTTGTCGGTTCTATGTAAAAGCTAAGTTTAATGTTCTTAATATTTATTGTTGGTTGATTATAACTACTGGAATAACAATAACCTGCCAGTTAATCACTGCAAGATCGTTCTCCTGTTGTGCAGGACATCCAGGTGCAACTGGAATGTCTATCATCTCTTCTTGGCAAACAGATGACACGAAGGCTCGTGAGAGCACCTCTAGCAAGCTGCATTGAAAATAATTCTCTCATCCATAGGCTGCATTGATGTACATTGTGATAGGGATACTGAGGTTGAATTTTTAACCACTTTAATCAGTGCATTATGCCACACTGATATAATACATATTGAAAACTGTAAGAACAGAATTGTTTGACTCTTACCATAATACGATTAGAGGTGACATTTCTTTAAATGGAAATAGTTTTATATGTTGCAGACTCTGCAGTATCATGTCCTCCTGGAATATCCTCAGTCAAGGTGGGCAAACTTGCTCCACAGCTGATAAAATGATTGCACTGTGTAAATGCTTTAATTGGCCCCTTAGTGAGCTAACTTCAAGAAATAAGCATAGATATGCAATAGCTAGCCTCCAATGGGCAACACAATAAATCATTAAATTCAAGTTAATATAGCGCATGTATAAGAGTGTTATCAAGCACATACTTTGTATCTGTAGTAACATTTTTATTTGTGAGCTGTCTTCTCTTATATTGTGCTGTCTTCTATTCAGATTCTAATCTGGAACTCCTCTTAGTGGGTAAATAAGTGAAAGAACCTTATAAGCTTAACATAAGAACATAAGATTTGCCATACTGGGTCAGACCAAAAGTCCATCCAGCCCAATATCCTGTTTCCCACAACAGTGGTCAATTCAGATCACATGTACCTGGCAGGATCCCATAAGGTCAGTAGATTCCATGCTGCTTATCCCAGGTATAAGCAGTAGATTTCCCCAAGCCCACCTTTATAATTGTTTATGGACTTTTCGTCCAGGAACTTGTCCAAACTATTTGTAAATCCATACACTAATGGCTTTTACCATAACCTCCGGCAATGAATTCCAGAGTTTAATTAATAATTATGCATTGAGTAAAAACATATTTTTTCCTATTTCTATTAAAAATATTACCTAGTAACTTCATTGTGTGCCCCCTAGTTTTTGTACTTTTGTACTCTCTATATATATATATGTAGCAGCACCTCATTCCTTGTGACCAGTTTCATTTCCCAAACCATTCCCAACAGGCAAGCAATACCATTATTTACTCTGCTGTATAAATTATCTGGACAAAGGAGCAAATGAAGTGATCAGATTTGGAGATGACACAAAAATATTCAAGGCAGATAAACACAGACTGTGAGGAACTGCAGAAAGACCTTACAAAACTAGAGAACTGGGCATGCAAATGGCAGATGAAATTTAATGTGGGCAAGTGGAAAGTGATGCATATGGGGAAAATAGCCCCAATTTTACATACCTATTGCTGGCTTCCATATTAGGAACAACCAGCCAGGACAAGGATCATGGAGTCATTCTGTACAGAACATTGAAATCCTCGGGTCAGTATGTGGCAGTAGTCAAAAAAGCAAACAATGCTAGGAATTATTCGGCAAGGAATAGCGAGTAAAACTGAAAACAATTTAATGCCTCTGTATATGTTACAGTCGTGGACCCTTGGGCCGGCTGAGGCGGTGGATGGTATGCTGTGGAGGACCACAGTGAGCGTCACAGCCAGGAGGTGGCACAGAAGAGACTCGGATGAGGCTTCACCACTGGAAGTCCGAGGTCCCTCCAGGAGGAGCCCGTAGGGACCCGGACTTAGGTGGGATCTTATGCGACCAAGGATCCGGGCTGCGGTTGGTGAGATGGATGAGGACGGCTGGGCCCAGGTGGCTAAGAGTCTTCACCCTCAGAAGCCCGCGGCTCCCCCGGGAGGAGCCCGTGAGAGCCCAAGCCGCTGGGACTTAGGAGAATCCTCTGGGCCAGCAAGTACCGGATACCTGAAGTGATGAAGAAGCCGAAGTCGGAGTCCAAGGGCGAAGCCAGGTCAGAAGCCAGGAGTCAGAGATCCAAACCAAAGCCAGGGATGAAAGCAGAAGACGGAGTCGTGGGACGGAGCTGGATCGGAAGCCAGAGGTCAGAAGACAATAACAAGCCAGGAACAGAAGCTGGAGACAAAGTCGTGGGACGGAGCCGGGTCAGAAGCCAGAAGTCAGACGTCAATACCAAAACCAAGGGGCAGAAGCTGAAGACAAGTCAGAAAGCAAAGCCGGGTCAGAATCCAGAAGACAGAGGCAATCCAGTGATACAGCAGCAACTTGAGACTCAGACAACTGAGGAACCTCGTTGCAAGGCCCTGTCCTGTTCAAGCTGCAGGGTTTAAATATCCTGCAGTGTCTGACATCATCTGGGGTGTCCCATTTGAATTTCCCGCGCTGTTCCCTTTAAAGCCTCAGCCCCCAGGTGCGCACATCTAGGGGGCGGGGGCAAGAGCGTCGAGTCAGCAGCATCTCCCTCGAGCAGGGAGAGCTGTGGTAGGCCGGGGATCGGGCCTCCGCAGCTGAGGAGAGCTCCATGTGGGCCGGGCTGGCCCCGAGATAGGAGGAGGACCGGGGCACGGCCCGGTCCTGTAACAGTATAGGCCTATGGTGCAAGCACATCTTAAGTATTGTATGAAGTTCTGCTCACCCCATCTCAAAAAAGATATTACAGAATTAGAAAATGTAGAGAAGAGCAACAAAAATGGTGACATGGATGGAATGGTTCCCTTTTGAGGAAAGGCTATCAGGCTAGAGCTCTTCAGCTTGGACAAGAGATAATTGAGAGGAAATATGATAGTATATAAAATCATGAGTATGGAATAAAAGATAAATAGGGAACAGTTATTTACTAGAGATGTGCATCGGGTGCCCGATCGTTTCCGCTTTTGGGTTCGTGTGGCCGCGGGAAAATCTCGTATTCCTGCAGATCGGCATTTTTTTTTTCGTGAAAAATTGTTTTTCGGCTTAGTGCGTGCTAACTATTTTGTCCAGTTTGGTATGATGAAGACTACTGCATAGCCTAATTAGTTGTTCAGTTGCTTAGCTTTCACTAAGCCAACCACAAACCAAGATAACAACAGCTTACTCCTCCACTTGTCTCTCAGTAAGCTGGAGTTGTCCCAGCCACACCCATACTCCCAAGCTATAGTAGCAGCATCAGCAGCACCAATCTCATCTGGAACTTGCCATCTGGAACTGCTGCTCAAATCATCTGGTGGCACTCCAAAGCTGCACAGGCTTGTCCCGCCCTGCCTCTACTGACATCATCAAGAGGTGTTGGTTTAAGGGGCTGAACGCAACGCTGAGGAACTCTTTCACTTTGTTCCTACCTACTCCCTTACCTGCCAGCTCCCAAGCTTTCATTGTGGGAGCACAGCCTGCTAACTTGCCATCTGGAACTGCTGCTTGTACCATCTGACAGCACGACATAGCCATACAGGCTTGTCCCGCCCCGCCTCTACTGACATCATCAAAAGGCATCGGCTTAAGGGGTTGAACATGATGCCAGAGGCACCATGTGCCAATGTGTCATGTGCTGGAGTGCAACAAACAGGCACTCCCTTTTGTGCGCCCCTTCATGCAACTCTTTGTGCAATCCTTTTTATCTGTTACACTTCTTCTGCTAAGCGTTCATATGGACTTCTCTTATTCACCCTATCCTCCAGGTTACATTTGTATACTTCTTTACTTATTTGTTCTCTTGCATCTACATTTTTCTTTTCCCAAACTGTTACCAACTATTAACATGGAAATTACTACTGTTACTGGAAATGGTCACTATGGTAATCATAGCCTATGTCATAGTAAATCTCCTCCTCGCCTTTCCTCCTTAATCACTATCATACCCTCTGTTAAAATTCACATCCATTTCAATTTTACTGTTCAATGCCCAATCAATTACAAAGAAAATTCCTATCATTCATGACCTTATATCCACTCACTCACCCGACATTGTCTTAATTTGAGAAACCTGGTTATATGATCATGATACCATAATTCTAAATAATCTTTACCCTGAAGGATACACCTACTTCTCCCAACCCCGCACTAATCGTTGTGGAGAAGGTTTACTTACAATTGCTAAGACTTCCCTACAACCTAATAGGAAAGTCTTATCTCTCTTTGACAACTTTGAAATGATGCTTATCACTACCACTATCATAAATTTTTGCATTGTTTACTGCCCCCCTGGTTCTCTTAACCATGATTTATCCCCTTTTCCTGAGTGTTTATCTACTTTGCCTATTGACTTCTCTAATACAACTATGGCTGGTAATTGTATCCTTCATTTCAAATTCTAATCCCCTTCCTCCTATAGCCTCTCATTTATCTGAGACTTTAGCAGGTCTAGGATGGTCCCAATTAATTTCTGAGCCCACATATAGACTCGACCAAACCCTAGATTTGGTATTTTATAATCTTATGATTAGAAACCTAACAGCTATCACCCAACCTGTACCTTGGGTCTGATCATTTTGTCATCCAAATATCTGGAAAACTCAAACCCTAGTCAGTTTAGGATTACATTTTGAGATTTATGCTGATGATATTCCGTTCGCCATTCCTTATACTTCATCTTGGCCAAACACACTATTTTTAATAAACCCTATATTTAAAAACCACAAATACATGGCTTTCTTATAACCATCTGAAACTAAACACTGGAAAAACCGAAATAATTTACCTATCCATTATTCCCCACTCTACTTGTCGTCCCCCAGCTGAATTTGTCTTTGAAAATTGTACAATTCCCATAGTTAACTGTACTCATAATTTAGGAGTCATTCTCAATTTATCAATGTCCACAAATATTTCTGCAGTAATGAAAAAATAATTCTACAAAATGTATCTGTTAAAAAGATTACAACCCTTACTTTATCCCTCTGATTTCCACATGGCCCTAAAAGCTCTCATCTTGACCAGCCTCGACTATTGTAATTCCCTTTATCTCAGCCTCCCAGATATTGCTCTGTGTCCACTTCAATTAATCCAAAATACTTCTGCTAGTCTTATCTCTCTCATCCTGTAGAGACCACATTACCCAGTATTTAAAACTCTCCATTGGCTCCCAATTTGCCAACATATTCAATACAAAGTCCTGACAATAATTCACAACCTAATTTACAATCCGCCCACAGTGAGGCTTTGTTCCTCATTAAGACTATGGATCTACACTATACAGGCCAGCAAATATTTATCCCAGCTCACTAATTTATATCAAAGCAATAAATCACTTTCTTAAGTGAAAAAGATTTCTTTATTAAATTACAATCCCATATATAAATGTTGTCCTATGAAACTTCCAAATGGAAATATATTATTTTTCTTTTTCAACCAACCAATCAATAGCATATCCCAATTCATCATTCACACCAATCTACCCCATACAACTCTCTCATACATACCTTTACCCCATTCATACATCCCATTAAAAACATGTACCACCACTACCCCAACTCCCTTATAAACATCAACATTAAACAATATGTTAATTTTTCATCCTTAAAAACATGTATCACCGCTACCCCAACTCCCAAGCTCTTCTGTACACATCAAAGTTGAACAATATGTTAATTTTACACCAGAGGTAAATTAACATATTGTTCAACTTTGATGTGGACTTTGATGTGGACTACAAATACCTGTCTAGGGAGGAGGCACTATAGCAAGGCTCTCTTTCTCTTTCTCTCTCTCTCTCTCTCATACTCTGTCTGGAAACATCGTGAACCGCGATAAACCTTTACCGGCTGTAGCGCACAACGTAACGCAAATGAAAGAGGTGTAGTTATTGGCCGTGTTAGGAGCTGCGCTAACGGTGCGGCTGTTTCGCGGCACATGATAAATCCTCCCTACTTTACATTTACTCCGCCCCAACTCCGCCCCTGAATACAAAATTAAAAATTTGCATTCGCAAATCGCGTTAACTGCTGTTAGCGCGATTTGCGGAATTATCACATGTGGTAACTCCTTGGAAAATGAGGCCCTTAGCCAGACAAATAGCAGGATTTAAAAATCCTGTTTTGCTGACTGCCTTTGATTTATCTAGGTAAATGTTTAGATGGATAAAATTTACTCATATAAATAAGAGGTGTTTCAAGGGCATTTTATCTAGGTAACTTACAGGTTCATTCTTTAATCTGTGCAGTGCCGTTATTGCGTACGGCATGTGAGAAGGCCCTAACGCACACGATACTGGCCCCATCAAGGCAGTTCAATTGAAACCAGGGGAAGGGGAGGAGTATGGGTGGGGTTTGGGAGGGGTTATGGCCCAGCCGCGCTGCAGGCAATAATGTTTTCCACATTATCACCTCGGGAAATAACAACACCTTTTCCCGTGACGCTATGGGGTTAAAAGTGTGTGGCCCGGTCGCAACCGTGGCAGGCAGAAATGCACCGCCACGATGTGGCTGGCTGCATACTTTTGCCTCCCGCCCCTTTTTTCCCTGTGGGCCATCAATCTGCTATATTTATAGTGGAATGATGAATCCCGGGGTTAGGCTAATAACACCAATTTTCAGTAGTATCCAGTCAAGTTATCTGGATAACTATAGCCATGCCAAAATGCTGTCCTAAAGCGAGCCATCTAACCTTAGCCAGCTAACTTTGGATTTAACCAGGTATATTCAGCAGTGGGTTTAGCAGCTGAATGTCAGGTTTAAGTTACCAGGTAAGTTTGTCCAGTTAACTTACTGGTTGGCCCTAAATTATATTTTGCTGAAGATTTTTAACAACTCGGTGTACGTTTATGCTAGCATGTGGATCTTCCGCATGTCAGTTATTTTTCAGTTGTAATGGCAATGAACCCTCTCAGACCTACAAGGATTCCTACAGTCCCTACAATATTTTATATTTTCACATGTCTTGTAATACGCTGTACTGCAAGGAAGCATTCCCTTCCAGATCACAGCAGAAAAGTAGAATTGCCAATCCAGTGGTCATGCGAAGATTCGTCCACAATGGGATGGAGGGGGCGTTGCCTCAGCTAATACAGCAATTGGATAGACTAAACATTCCCCCCCCTCCCCCACCAAGCATAAAAGTAATACGTTTTACACTGAAGCACAGACATATACAACTGATCACAAAAATCAATCATGGTATTTGTTTTTTGTTATGTTTTTATTAGCAGATCTTGACTACAGCCCCTAGGGTATGTCTGTTTCCTTTATTAAAAAATATTTTCTGGAATGCAAAAACTGTATAGAATGTACTTTACTGCTTCACAAGGACTGACTGAATTGCATTTACCTTTGTAAGCTATTTAAAATAATTATATTTCTCAATAAATATATTTTTTTCATTCATTAATAAAGCAAGCACAGAAAGATAGCATGTGCAAGAAAACTGTGTTTAGCTCGAGGTCCAATACATATATATATATCATCCATACTATTATTAAAGTTCTCTTGTTTAGTGGGAGATCAAACTAGTCCAAATTAATCATAAAATAACTCCACATCTTAAAAATATGAGCTTGACTTAAGATCTTATAATCATGCAATGTCTGAATTTTTATTACACAACTTATGAAAATGCAGGAAACTGCAGCTAATTGTCTTGGCAAAAGTGATCTCCAACAGCTAGAAATGTGTTATTTTTAGCACTTTTACTCCCTCTAGTGACATTACTGTTTATTGATTTGACTATCCATCAGCATTTCCCCCACCTAAGCTCTGTTTTTATGCCCACAGATGAGATCAGATTGTAGTTTGCTGCAGATATTTTGCAGAGAACACAGTCAGTTGTATATTTGATTAAGATAAATGATCTTTAGGGCCTGCATGGTACGAGTGCATGCACATTGGCCAAGACATAAGTCCAAAAGTGATGCAACCAGAATCAGGTACTGAATTTTGATCCTCATAATGTAAAGCTAAAGTCTGAACAACCTAACAAGAAGCATATCATGAGGTAAGGACTTCTAACACAGTTAATCTCCCCACTCTGGAACCGCAACTGAAAAATGAAGCTAATTTATGACAAAACATGCAACTAGACAGCAATAACATTATTATGAATGTGATTAATTTAACTAGTTTCAGGCCGATACAGTACAGTGCGCTCCGGCGGAGCGTACTGTTAACCCGCATTTGGACACGCGTTTTCGATGCGCTAGCTTTACCTCTTATTCAGTAAGGGGTAAAGCCACACATTTTACTTTCAGAAATTAGCGCCTACCCAAAGGTAGGCATTAATTTCTGCCGGCACTGAGAAAGTGCACAGAAAAGCAGTAAAATCTGCTTTTCTGTACACCCTCCGACTTAATATCATGGCGATATTAAGTCGGAGGTCCCAAAGTAAAAAATAATTAAAAATAAAAAAAATAAAAATTTAAAATGGGCCCGCAGCTCACGGGTTGAAAACCAGATGCTCAATTTTGCCGGCGTCCGGTTTCCAAACCCATGGCTGTCAGCGGGTTTGAGAACCGACACCAGCAAAATTGAGCGTCGGCTGTCAAACTCACTGATAACCGCCGCTCCTGTCAAAAAAGAGGCACTAGGGACACGCTAGTGTCCCTAGCGCCTCTTTTTACCGCGGGCCCTAATTTGAATATTTTGTTTTAGTGAATTGCGCATCCAGGAGAGTGGCCTGTGTGCGCGCCGGGAGAGCGGGCGCTCTCCCGCTCTCCTGCGAACTTTACTGTATCGGCTTGTTTGTTTGTTAAATTCTGCTTAAATTAAAATAAAGGAATTAAATGTGTTGCTCTATGAGAAAAAATGTAACCCTCTGGCAAATGTATTTGTGTGTGTGTTTTGCCTTTAGATTGCCTTTTGCCAAACTCTTTGCCCTGTGTTTCTTATTCTCCTGCCCAAGCTCATGCTCCCCCATGTATTTCTTTCTCTATCTATTTTCAATCCCTCTCTTGTTTTTTTCCCCTCTTCCCCATCTGCTTCGCATACTCTGTAATTCCTCTCAAATTCCCTACCACCCTTTTCCTCGCCCCATTAAGACCCTCTCTTTCTTCACTGTCCATCTGTCTCTCTTCCTGCTGTTGCCACAGCAGTAGCTCTTTCACTTTTGTTCAGAGTATAGGCAGAGGAAAAAGGGACATAGTTAGTAGAGCTGAGAAGGGCATTTATTTATTTGTTTATTACTTGGATTTATTACCCATCTTTTTGAATATGAGATTCACCCTAAGCAGGTTATAGAATATTAGAAATAGAAGTGTACGGAGGTTGTTTGCAGCTTCAAATATTTTATTTATTTATTTTTATTTAACAGTTTTCTATACCGACATTAAAATACACATCATATCGGTTTACATTATAACAGCAGGTAGAAAGTACATCGAACGGGGAGATGGGGAACCAGCAGGAACAAGAGTTAGAGGGGCTCTAACAGGGAGCCCGAGGCAATAGTTAAAATAGAAAAGGGGGAGGGGGGAGGAAAATGGGAGCTATTTACATAGGGAGGGTTGGAAGGGTGAAAAATTAGGGGGCTTAAATACAAGGATGGGGTGGAAAGGAGGGAGGGCAGATATTTACAGGGACTCAAAAGGAGTAATTCAAGACTTGAATATAAGGTCAACCTTTAGAACTAACTAAACTCTACCAGCAATGCAGCAGACGTACTAATGACATGCAACAATAATTAACAGTATAGTAACATAGATGTCTATACTCAGCCGCTATGCAGCTGTGCTAGTTAGCCGGTTATACATAACCGGCTAACTAGCAGGGTATATTCAGTGACATGGTCACATCACTGAATATAACCAGCTATCTTAATGTTACCCAACTAGAATTTAGCCAGATAAGAGCTGAACATAGCTGAGTAAACCCTTTAGACAGATATCTATTACTTTATCCATCTACATGGCTTTTGAATATTGACATTCTAGTAAATGACAGCAGAAAAAAGACCCAATGGTCTATTCAGTCTGTCCTGCAAGCTTTTTTTTCCCTTCTTTTTCTTTCAGGGTAGTAACTGCAACTCTATACAGGTTACCTGAGTTATCATAGCAAATCATTTTTTGTATCAGTATGTGTAAGGCATTTCAGGTGATGCTAGCAGTTTCCCATAGTCAATTTTGCAACTTTTGAGTTTTGGGTTTGATATTAAAGGTTTGTCAGAAGAGCCAGTCTGTATTTGCTTCTTGAAACTTCAGTAGTCATATATCTGAAAGAGTTCTTTTGGGAAGGGGAGTTCCAGAGGACAGGTGCTGTTTCTGTGAATGATCTTTTACAGGTGACTGTTCTTTTGATTTCTTTTGATGACAAAATTGACACTGATGATCTGATTGAGGATCTTATTGGTTTGGAGAGTATCTAAAAGGATAGCTCAGGGGTAGGCAATGTCAGTCCTGGAGTACCATAACCATATATACAATGGAAGCAGTGCATGCAAATATACCTCATGCATATTCATTATGGAATTCCTGAAAACTAGACCTATTTGTGGCACTCCGGGACAAGAGTTGCCTATTCCTGGGATAGCCTTTTGCTCAAGAGCCTAGAGCTCTAGAGCCTTGAACATCAGAGTTAAAATTCTGAATTTTGTTCTCTATATTGGTAACTAGTTTATAGTGTAATTTTCCAATGTGCAATAGCCCATTATCGTGTGCATTATGGCATTATAGCATGCGATAATGCCCTAATGCACACAATAATGAGCTTATCGCGGAAGTAAAATTAAAATTAGGGGAAGGGGTGGAGTTAGGGAGAAGTTTGAGAGGAGTTTAGGAAATGAGGTGGTGGCACTGCTGCCGGCGATAATGTTTTGGACATTATCACTGGCAGTAGCACCAACTTTTAGCGTGGCGCTATGGGGGCAATAGTGTGCGGCATGACTGCACAGCGGCAGGTGAAACTGCACCACTGTGATGCAGCCAGCTGCACACTAGTGCCCCTGCTCCTTTTTTCACCCCTCATCCCCTTTACCATGGCAGCTTATCGTTCTGCAGGAATGATGAATCTAGCCCTTAGTTTCCTTAGGATGGGTATGAAATTGTCACATGTTCTCCATCCTTCTATCAGCCATGCAACAGAGTTTTGTATTATCTGGAGTTTGTGGAGGGCCTTGTATGGTCCATTGCAGTAATCCACCCATGAGGTTACTGTGGCATGGACAACTATGAGCAAATTTGTCTTCTCAATGACTGGGCACAGTGTTCATAAATTTAGTAAATGAAAAAGGCAGCTCTTTCCAGTTGCCTGGATTTATTTATTTATTTATTTAACAGTTTTTTTATACCGCAGTTCAGGTAACAAAGTTACTAATCACTTCGGTTCACATTTCAACAATTACAATGACAATATAGAGAATAATGTCTTACATAGAATAGGGTGAGTGAAACTTGGATAATAACTTACAATGAACAGGGAGAATACAATTTATATACAAAGAACTTGGAGGAACAGTTTGTGAAGTCACTGGGACTGTCTTGGCGAGGCCTAAAGTCAACTGTCATGACGTTCAAAGGGAGAGAGCTAATACAAATGGGTCTTCCGTAGGGATCTGTAATAGGATAATTGAGTTAGGAGAATGCTTGGTTGAACAACCAGGTCTTAAGTCTCTTTTTGAAGGTGGGTGTCGATTGTTCGAGCCTGAGGTCTGGTGGGAGTGAATTCCAATGTATAGGGCCAGCGGTGGAAAGAGCTCTTCTACTTAGTGTTGTTTTGACGGGATGGGCCTGTAGAGTGCCTCTCTGGCCTAGTCTCATCGGTCGGGAGGTAGTGTGAGGCTGCAATGGGATCGTGAGCTCAATTGGGGTGGTGTTGTGGATGACTTTGTGGATGATTGAGAGGGTCTTGTAAAGGATTCTATATTTGATTTGGAGCCAGTGAAGGTTCTTTAGGATGGGTGTTATGATGCAGGATTATGGTTAATTCAGAATCCAGTAGAACTCCAAGGCTCTTAACCTGTGTGTTTAGCAGGAGTTCATAGATTGCAAATGGGATTTTCAGGTCAGGAAATTATCTATGCATATTTTGTACCCAGAGAATCTCCATTTTGTTGGGGTTCAGATGTAGTTGGTTGTTTTTTCTTCATTTTTAGATGGCTGTAATACAAATACTTAGCTTATTTATAGATGTTGATGGGTCCAAGTCCATTGGCAGCACATTGGAGATCATCCACATATATGTATGCCTTAATATCAAAGATTCAAATCAGCTGCGCCAATAGTTTGAGCTACTATATACATTAAAGAGTACTAGAGACAGTATGGACATTAGGGTAACCTACAATTTAAGATCCATAGATCTTAGCGGAGATCCAAGATGGCATTTGCAGTTGGCAGTGTGATCTCCGTCTCTTACCTGTGATTTATTTCTTTTCCAATGCCACTTACTGGGAGGAAATGGAGGGTTAAAGAGAGGTTTTGCCATGCAGCATTAGTTGACGCCTCTGTTAAGGGCCTGATGGATGACAAAATTGTTTGTGGGGATTGGTCAGATGTGCGGCCCTTGGAAGGAGGTCAGACAGGAAGAGCATGTCTCACCTCGCTGGCAGTAGTATCTCGCTTTCCCCAATCATAAGAACACTGCCAGCGAATCCTGCTGCCGCCAGAGACCTAGATGCCTAATGAGGGGGATGTGAGTCGATGACACTAGAGCCCTGTGACCCCCATCTATGGTCAGTGCCTCTTGGGGAAGTCAGTGCAGATGCTGGTGAAGACTCCGCAATAGATTCTATTGGCTCATCAACGGAAGGCATATTTCAACTTTATACAAAGAAGATCTGCTCACCATTTGCAGAGTCACAACAATCAATACCTCAATTTCCATTGGTAATTTAACTTTGGAAACTATATTGGAGGCAGTTGAATCCTTGAGGGCCTCAGTTACTCTACAATTAAAACCCCTGGTTGAGAAAGTTAACGAAACTGAAAGCAGAATAACATCTTTGGAAGCTTCCAATTTGACTTATACAAATTATCAATGCTATAAAATTAGAAATCCAAGGTTTGAAAGATACCCAAGAACTTTTGATGAAATAAAATCAGAGTTTGCAGAATAAACTGGAAAATCTGGAAAATGTCTTCTATGGGAAAAATCTATGATTTTATTAACTTTCCTAAATTACAATTTTCAGCCAAGGATATGTTTAAAAAATATCTAGCTGATATACTTGCGGTCAAGAACAAGCAGCCCCTCCTATATCAAAATCTTATCACCTACTTCCTATTAAAAAGGGTACAGAAATTCGGGAGACCAAGATGGCCGCTGAGAGGTGAGGTCGTGAGGGTAGCGCTCCCGGCTGAAAGTTTTCAAATGAGCGATTTCTATATCATTTTTCTTTCTTGAAAGCATAATGCCTCACTCTAAAAGGAAAGCTCGCATTCGTGAGATTACCTCCACACCCGATTACTTCTTTCAACCGAGGATAGATGAAGCCTTTATGAGGACGCCAACATCAAACCCGGAAGTGCAGGTCGCTGGGGCAGACAGAGAGCAGCTGCCGAGCCCCTTGACCTTAGAGATCTCGCTTAGCCCGGGGCTTCCAACGTTGCCGGAGCCACCAGGGAAACGACCCGTGAGTGCCGAGGCATTCGGGCAGTTCTCAGAGATGGCGAGTGGTAACCAGAGAGGGGTGGAAGGAACCCCCTCGGAGGACCTGAACTTGACAGGTTCCAGGGACCACTCGGAGCAGGCACAACAACGCCCGGAACATCAGAAAATTGGCGAAGGACTCCTGGAGGTAGGAAACAAGATGGACATTCTAACCCCACTAACCACCTCAGCTTTGGTCCCCTCGTTGGAGGAAATTAAAAATATTTTAATTACTGTGCAGAAATCAATAATTGCTTTAACATCAACTGTGCAAGAAGCAATGCTTAAGACACAGAAAGTGGAGGATTCGCTGGCTTCAGCTGAAGAGAAAATAAATACTTTAGAAGGGAAAGTTAAGAAAATTGATGAGGTCCAACTAAATCTCATAAAATCTGAAAAGATGGTGGAAAACAAAATAGAATTTTTTGAAAATCAAGTTAAAAGAGCGAACTTAAGGTTCCTTAACTTTCCAAAAACGAAACTACAGTCTCCTGTAGACTTATTGAAAAGTTATTTCACAAACATTTTAAAGTATCCTACAGAAAAGATTCCAGCTATATTATCCACTTATTATTTAACTCAGAGAAAATCTACTGGGAACAGTAACAACTATAAAGGGAAAGGAAAGAAGAATCGTTAGATTTGACGGATTTTCTGGAAAAATTTTTCGAAATGGAGATAAACCTGAGGGAAACGTTGTTGGTGCAGTTTGCCTCAAAAATGGATAGAGATGAAGTATTAAAACATTACTTCAGGTTTCAAAAACTAAAATTCTTTGAACAGTGTTAACAGATCTTCCCGGACATTGCTAGATTGTCCCAGTTGAAGCGTAAAAAATTTCTGGAAATGAGGGGGGAGGTGGTGGGAAGGGGGGCACGTTTTATGTTGCGGTTCCCTTGTCGTTGCTTTATATATTATGGTAATGTAAAATATATTTTCACAGAGCCAACACAGCTACGTAGCTATTTAGATAGACCATCAAGTACCTAAGTGAATCTACGAGTAGTTGGATAAGAGAATTATGGGTATTGGCTAACCTCTAATCTCAGTACTTTATCTTCATTATTTAGATTACTTATGATCTGCTTAAAATAATTTTGGTCTTCCCCGATTTCCAAAATATATTGCAATGTGTGCCAGACCAGGATTTAATATTTCCTTTGTTGTAAGATGGAGTATATCTATATTTGTATTGTTTTGTTTTTTTTCTTCTTTCTGGAATATGGATAACGCATTGAAATATTTTCTTGTAACTGAAATTAAAAAATTAATAAAGTATAAATTAAAAAAAAAAAAAAAGGGTACAGAAATTCCAGTAGGTTCTCAAAAAATGGATCCTTTGATTCCATTGAACATAGATATTTTGCAATTGCTGGAAATATCAGATTCTGCACTAACCGAAGCTACAATGCTGCTAGTTTCATTTGTCTTGGAGCCTGATCGAGACTGGGTGTTACATTTATATTTCACACATCAGAATATTTTTCCATCTCAATGTCAGGGTATTTCTGGATGTCTTCAGACAAACCCAGAAGAAAAGAAAGCTGTTCCTACTGATGAGACCCAGAGTTCTACTGATAGGTCTCTCTTTTTTCTAAAATTTCTGTATAATTGTCTTATTAAATTCAAAGGCCTCTCATATGTTTTTATTTTCCCTTCTCAATTTCTTAGTGATAAAGTGACTTGACAATCTATGGTGGTGGGTCCTTCTCTTTCTGATTCTCCTTAGTTGTGTGAGCGTCCTTATTAGAATATTCTCCATTTATTTTCACTACTTTTGTCTTTGGTAAAATTTGTCTTTGAATTGTGTTAAGGGATGCTCTTTGAGGACTAATGGAATTGTAAGAATCAAGGTTATTTCCTATTGTATACAATTTGTAATTTTAATTTATTATACTTCTTTCCATTTACTATACAAGATTTTTCTTGTATTATAATGAAATATGCATAAAGAAAAAGGTAAAAAGAAAAAAGATCCACAGAGCTGACATGGTATCAGCAAAATGTGCAGATTGTTGCCTCTCTGACAGAAAGGAACTGAACCAGGTTAGGACCTTATCCTTTAGGCTAGCTTCTCCTAGTTGTGATAACATGATATTGTGATATATGATGTCAAAGGCAGCAAAAAATCCAATAGCACTAGAACTGCTGCCTGGCTTCTACCTTTTTATCACAGGAGACCATCCAACAGGACTAGGATACTTTCAATTCCATGGCCTTTTCTGAATCCTGATTGATCTGGGTTCTTCCAGTTTCTTCCTACTAGCCAGTCATTCATTTGAGCTCTTACAAATTGTTCAATTAGTTTCCATAGGAAGGGGATATTTGACAGGTTTGTCTGGATCTAGGTTTATTTGTTTTTTATTAGTGACCACACTACAGCTTTGTTTTAGTTCTATAGGAGCAGGCCTTCAGAGAGTGAGAAATTAATAATTGTGGATGGCATGGATCAAAGGTGCAAGCTGTTGGATACAGAGCAGCCAGAGTCTTTCAGAGACCTTCTTCCATGATTGCGGGAAATGATTCCAATACCTCTGGTGTATTTGGTGGGGTCAAGCTTATCTTTGTCCCTGTGTGTGAGATATCTTGATGGTGTTGACAGAGATTTTGTTCACAAAGAAGAAACATTTGTCTGCTGTTAGTTTAGAATTAAAGATAAGATTTTGTTATGGTGGTGGTTTTGGCAGGCCATTTACTATTTCAAGTTGTTTCTTGTTTGGATTTTGGGTTTGTACAATACAATGGAAGAAATATGCTTTTTTGGCCATTGTTATGGCCTTATCAAGGGTTGTCATTTATAATTTGCATTGCAATCTATCCTGTTTCAAGGAGTGATTTACACCGATTTCTAGTTCTTCCACTTGACATTTTATGGCTCAAAGTTCTTGAGAGTACAAAAGTGAGCATAACACTTTATTGTGTCTAAGGATTTTGCTAGATTTTCATTCCAAACCTTTATTTGGGGGGAATTCTAGGACATTTAGCAGGTTTTGTGGCATCTGAGATTTCTTGTTTTGGGTCACATTCCAGTTGTGTCTGCCTGTTTAAAGTCACTGCAAAGGAACAACTTGATTACTGAGGGATCAGTCCATGATAGGAGTGTTATCTTATTGCCATCAGCATAATGTTCTGGATTTTCCATTACAATGTGAAAAATCAGGTCTAGTATGTATAGGAGATTTAACTGCCTGAGAGAGACCTAGAACCAAAATGGTGGCAAGAAATTTGGCTGTGTGGGATTACAGGTTTCCTATGTGATTAAAATATTGGTGATCAGTACTAACAGTTCTTGAATGGATATGATGTTGTCTTGAGGAGGTCAGTAGACTACTAGGAGCCCTATTGTATTCTCACTGCTTAGCTGGGCTAGTAGGCATTCTGATTCTGAAACCTATAGGAGTGGGATTTTGCACAAGGAGGGGCAGTGGAGAAACAAAAATTTCAAGGATTATAGAAATTGGGGAAGCTAGTGTTGTGGAGTGCTAGGAGAGCGATCCCACTTCCTGAGAGAGGTGTGTCCTTGGGCCGCAGCTCGACCCCAGAGGATTCCGAAGAGGGCCGCGGGAGGCGTGGCATGCCCGAGCATGGGTAGGACGGAAGCAAGGCTGGAGTGATGACCAGGCGACAGGCCCTCCTCCGGACCTGCATGCTTCGGAAGACCCAACAACGCAATGTTGGTCTTGTGAACAGTCCTCCGACCGTTCCCAGCCCTTTCGGACCTGCCGCAGGGTACGGCACGAAGCGGCAGGCCGGACAGAGGCCAGGACAGCGAAGACTGGAACATAGATTCAGACGAGACTCAGGAACAGGGTACTGGAAGTGCAGACGTAGACTCAGAAGCAGTGTACAGGGAGTGCAGACGTAGACTCAGAAGCAAGGTACTGGGCGTGCTGACGTAGACTCAGAAGCAAGATACTGGAAGTGCAGACGAAGACTCAGAGACAAGATACTGGGCGTGCTGACGTAGACTCAGAAGCAAGGTACTGAAGGTGCAGAGGTCGATTCAAAGGCGAGGTACTGAAGATGCAGGGGTAGATTCAGAAGTGAGGTACTGAAGGTGCAGATGTAGACTCAGGAACAAGGATTGAAGGAAGACGGGAGCACAGTCCCTCAGGGCACCCTGCTCAGACCACTCCTGGGACTGAGTCAAGGGCCACCCTGTCCCACGCGCCCCCAACACTGCCTTGGAGGGCAGGTCACGGACCACGCTGAGAACAGGAGAATGCAGGAGAGAACCAGGCGAAGCGAACTCCAATGCTGGGATACTGACATCCGAAGCCCCGTCGGCTGGCAGGAAGGGAAGCTCCAAAGCGCAGGGACGAATCCCACCTGTTGGCCACTCCTGGGCCCAACAGGCCAGAAGGCTCAGGGGCCAGACAAGGACGAAGGGCAGAACATATAGGACTGGATCAGGAACTGGATCTGGCACTGACATCAAGGTAACAGGGAAGAAGCTGGTTGCTGCACACCGGCAGCCAAGGCAGGTAACAGGATCAGGAACAAGGACTTCTCAGAGACTTAGAAACGAGGTACATGGCTTGCATCACAGATGGCCCTAATCAGCCCGCCCCGAGGGCTGGTCACGGACCACGGCGTGACTTGCCGCGAGGTACCAGGACATTGGAAGACACAGGATCAAGGTGCTAGCTTTCAGGAGATTCAAGGCAAGGTACTTAGCTTTCAGGCGAGTTTCAGGATCAAGGTACAAGGCTTGTAACATCTGGACTGGATCATGGATACCGGATAAGAATCAGACCTCAAGGCAGGAACAGGAACAAGCGAACATCAGGACTGGAACAACTGAAGACATCAGGACTGGAACAACTGAAGACATCAGGACTGGAACAACTGGACAAGAAGCTTCAATGGAAAACATGGAACATTGGACCTTGCAGAAGGCTGGAACACAAGGCAGCTCCTGGAACGAGGATCTCAGGAGTGACCAACTCCTTGCGAAGGCAAAGACAGACTGAACGTTGAATCCCTTTGTAGAGCTGAGGTGGACAACGCCCAGGGAGGAGCCAGCAGGGGCCACACCTGGCTGGCCCTTGAAGAACAGACGAGAGGCGCGTGCTCGCGCCCTAGGAAACTGGAGAGATGAGCTGGAAGCTGGTGGCGTCCTCAGCCACGTGGAAAACCCAGGGAAGCAGCGGAGCAGCCCTGGGCTAGAGCTGGGTGAAGGCAGGTTGCTGGAGCGGCTCCCAGCCGCCAGGACTGAAGCAGAGACAGAGAAGTGCTGGCTGCAGGAAGCAGGAAGCTGTAGCAGGCTGCAGGAGGAGAGGTAAGGCTGGCTGCAGGGAGCTGTGGGAAACTACAGGCACCAGCAGGGACGGCTACCTGCCGGTCGAGGACTCGGGCAGAAGCAGGCACCAGCAGGGACGGCTTCCCTGCTGGCTGAAAAGCCCCGGGATCGGCAGAGACGCGTCGGGGAGACACAGGGGCTGACACAGCTGACTCAGCCACATGGGAAGGCTCCCGGTGGGCAGACCCTGCAGTGCAGGGCTGGAGGCAGCCGGGGAGGAGCCCGGACACTGCAGCAGAGCTGCCACGGAGGCAGCAGCGTCAGCGGCCCGACTGGCCTGCTGGAGGTGAGGGCCTGCCCGCGCTCCTCGTGGGCAGGATCGTAACAGCTAGTGAAAGAAGAGCGGCTGAAATGCTGAAGAATGCACCTTCAATAAAGCTAGGAGAGGAGGAGGAAGGAAGGTAAGGTAAAATTGGGTGATTTGGGTAATAATATTATAGGGATTTGTTTTGCTGGACAAAATAATTAAGAGAAAGAAGATATGACAGAAACCAACTTTAAAAGGACATGTATTTAGGTTTATGTGTTGTGGATGACAGATGTTTCATAATTGCTGGTCTGTCCAGCATCATACAATTATTTACTGTATATAGTTGGATCACTGTACACATCATGTTACAAAATCGTTCACACCGTCAAAATGTCCTTGTAGCAAGAAACAGTTAATCTAAGGTGTCTATTTACAAAAGCTCACTAGTGTTGTTAATGAAAGGGGTAATGCATGTCAATGCCTTTTAGTTAAGGCAAACTAATGCAGACACCAAATGCAAGTCAAAGTAGTGTTAATGTACTTGCATTACTTTTAACATACATTAAGAGACACAAATTATTCAATCATTTCATTATCTATTAATATAGAGAAACCAGAAGCAAGTTAAACATCTCAAAATTTAATGCAGATGTGTTAACACAAAAGCCTTAACTACATCTCCAGGGGTATAGTTTACTTTTCGTGTTAATGCTGAAAGACACAAACAGCAATAGACAACCACACCTCCCCTGGGGTCTCTCTATAAAAATAACCAAAGCCATGTATTATGGATGTCATACAGAATGTTTGGTTAGCAGCCTTACATACTGCTCCCACATCATAGGCACCAGAAAAGGGTAACACTTGAGTTCCCAAAAAAACATTCTGGAGGTAATGTTGGGAATATGAAAAGAGGGTGTCTGGGCTTCTTGAAATATAAGGAGCATAGTACCCATAGCTGCCAACTCTGTAGGTATAGGGCACCCCTAATATTCAGAGAGATCCTCAGTTCTCTCCCTTCCTCCCAGCCTCTCTTTCACTTTTCTCTCTCCAGTACTCTGTCGCCCCTTCTTCCTCCAACTGGAGCCAACAAGGAACAATAGGAGAGAAAGAGGAAATAGGCAGGAGTGGACTGAGAGAAGAGATGGAGGGGGAAGGCTGGGATGGGTGGGAGAATGAGAGAGTCAATAGGCATTGGGGTTGATGAGAAATAATGTCCTCAGCACCAGGGATTTATCTGAATGCATGACAGAAGGCATATAAAATTGGCTAGGATGGAGGAGAGGTGAAACTTGTTTGATGGGGGGTATGATAGGAGGTTACAGTTAGGCAACCCTAATCTTTCAAAAAATATGGTCCTTGAGGTGGTAGTGGCTGTGCAACAGTACTGCATCTTGCAGTTGTCTAAGGGCCCTGCTATCTGGCCTGCTGACAAACATCCATAATTGCCAGTATGTAGGAAAGTGGATGCATGTGTGATATATAAGGTTTATTTCCAACAACCCATACTAGGAAGTCAGCAGGGATCAGTGCCGGCGCCATTTCTATTAACGCACCCGTGGCCCGAGAGTGGAAGATCACACCGGGGATCCCCCACTGGACCCCAGGTAATTTAAGACATTTGGGGGGGGGGGGGGTTCTGGAGGATGGGGGATTTATTTTAAAGGGTCGGATGGGTTTTAGGGTTGTTTTAGTGTGCCGGTTTTCCCGCCCTCCCCCGATTTACGATTTACACGATTTAAAAAAAAAAAAAAAACAAAACCGCGACGATCCGATTCCCTCCCCCACCAGCCAAAATCGATCCGATTCCCTCCCCCACCAGCCAAAATCGATCGTTAAGACGATCGATCTCACGATTCACATCTCTAGTAGATAGTCTCTCTCTCTCTCACCCACCCACCCATTTTTCCCTGCATGTCTGATAGTCAGACAGTTATAAAGTTTGAGTTATTAGCAGAATGCCTTTTGTTTTAATTCCACCGTAATGTTCTATGTAAAATTGAATGAGTTTGGTGTCTTTCATTAAAGAAGATAGCAAAATATAATTATATGCTTTGGGAGGAAGGAAGCTTGCATCTTCACATATTCAGGTGGATTTCAAAAAGGCTGCCCATGTAAAATCAGCCTTTATGCGCGTGGCCGGGCCTAGTGCACGCCAAGCCTATTTTCAAAAAGGCCAAGCCACATGCATAAAGGCCGATACGCACATAAGTGCAGGCCTTCCTGAAAGGGGCAGACCGAGGGGTGTTTTCTGGGCGGGGATGGGCGGGCCAGCCCAGCGCCATTGTTCTCTGTCCCGAAGACCCGGCTCCTGGCAAGCGCAACTTACTTCAGCAAGGTAAAAACAAACAAAAAGCTAGCATTTGGGGGTGGGAAGAAGAGGGAAAGGGTAGGGAAGGTGAGGTAGGGGGGAAGGGAAGTTCCTTCCCAATCCACTCCACATGGATTAGCAATTTTATATCATGCGCGGGCAAGGGGGGGGGGGGCACAGTTTATCAAAATTCGCTCAGCGACACATCGTCAGCCTTCCCCAGTTCCCTCCCAATCCGCTACCAGTTGCTAATCCATGTGTATGTGCCGGGTACCGCGCGCACATGGACGCACGAGTGTATTTTTTAAAAATCTCCCCCATTGAGTGCAACAGAGATAAGTTCATTTTTGGGACGTGCTCAAAATGCAATAGAGATAAGTACTCTTTTGGAATATTCTCAAAGACACTGTTAATATTGTATTATTTTAATTGTATCAAAAAAGAAACGAAAAATAAATTTATTGGTATAAGACCTATGATCAGATATAAGGCTGAGATCACATTAATGTGAATAACATTTATTGATGATGGCCTATTGTGATGGTATCTTAATTTATTTCTATGTGTGGACCTTAAGAGGTAAGGAAGATCAGCATCGGCATAGGATCTATGTCCATGTTATTAATGGGATCTGTTATAGATAGCATGTCATAGAGATTTCTGCAGGGATCTACTTTGCTGGTATAGTTTCTCTTGTTATATGCTTTAGCTATGGCCTGTGTCAGAAGAGACAGTTCAATTCAGGACCCCGCTGGACCACCAGGGACTTTTGGCAAGTCTTGGGGGAGTCAGGTGGGTGGGGGTTTATTCGTTAGTGATACGTTGTATTCGTGGGGGTTCGCCATATGTTTCGAGACCCCCATGAATACAACGAATATGGCATATACGTTGCGGATTGCCAATACGTTGCAAACAAATACACTCCCCTGTCAGACGCAAATCCACATCTATCTCTGTTTCCAGAGACAAAACATGAAGGGATGTCTACTGCACCATTAAACTCTGCAGCATCAGATTGCTGGAATTCCATCAGGTGCCAGCATCTTGAATCAGATGCATATAAGGCATCCCAAATTTGTCCTGCTTCTTTTGGAGAAAACTCTCACCCTTCGTACTTCAATAAAATTCCCACACTAATTTCCTGCATCTCTCTATCAGGTGTTTCAGGACTGGAATCCTGTGTTTCTTGGGCCCTGGCTACAGGGCATCCTTTATTGCCGTGTGTAGGATGTTTGCAAAGCAGTAGATCCCTTGCAAGCCCCTATCTTCCATTGCTCTTATCATATTTCCATCACTGTCTGTCACAAAGAAACCTGCATGACGACTCCTACCTATCCAGTCTAGCTGCCAATTCTCCAGCATCTTTCTTATGGATGATGGGAAAATTGTACAAGATATGAGGACTATCTATTACATGGGTGTACAGCACAGTCCACCTGCACTCTGATGCTTGATCCCTTCAAGAGCTGCTGTCTGTCCCTGTCTTGGTCAGCTCCCACCAGTGTGCCATCAGGGAGAGGCAAGCATGTGTAGGCTTTACGCTGATCCGGATATCACTAGTAAAATGCATGCTACTCACCTTTGCCTTAGCCCTTTTGCAACTATGGCACAGGCTGTGTAGGGTAGGGATAACCTGCCTACTAAACATAGTCCTGAATGGAACTTTCTATGAGGGCTAACAGGTGCTGCAGACATTTAAAGCCTGGGTTCTCCACTATCTGCATAGGCTGTTCATCTAGGGCAATGCTTTCTCTGATTCACCTCCTTACTATTTAATATGCTGCTTGCCTTTTGCCCCAGGACAGTAATACAGAACACCATCCCATTTCCTTTATGATGGGTTGCTACTGCAGACACATGGCAGGGGGCTGCTGGCCTGCCACCTGATTGTTGGAGGGCCCTTTACTATAGCTTTTGCTTTGAGTGATAGAGGGGACCCCAGTTAGTACTGCCACACTCCCCTGGTACCAATATTAGTGGGTGCTGCTTCTGCAGGCGATACTGCATATTAGGATTTGTCAGATGCCCCAATATATTCCCTCAATTAATGGCCTTACTGCAGTGAATACACTGAGCAAAACATAGGTCCTCCCTCACTTTAAGGTGACTCCAGACCAAGGATGTCTTGCATGATCTCTTCTTTAGCATCCTTGTGGGCTGATGCTGGCACTGGATTTGAGGTTGAAGATAGACTGTGAGGAAGCAGCCAGGGGCTTTACTTATGTAATCTATCTGCACTACCTGCTCTTCCTGGAGGCTGCTTTTAACATTGTCAGTACCATCTATCACCTCAGTGGAAGCTAAGACATTACTGACTAGGGCTTCCAAATTGTATTCAGCTACTAGCTCTTCAATATCTTCTAATTCAAGGAAACCCAGGCAAGATTCTTCCTCAGAATTAATCTCCATTACCTCAGAATCAGTAATCATGGAATAGTGCACTGCTGGCTTTGGGTATTGCACTTCATCTGTTCTTATTCTGATGTCAGTCTTGGATGGCTATCCTATCTCATGCCCTTGCTCCAAAACAAGAGGGAGAGGACAGGTGGTGGTGGTGGTACATGCTCTCCTCATTTCATATTCTTATGGCTTCAGCTGGCTTCTACTACTGACTTTCAGCAGCTAAAAAAGTCTCATTCAAGTTTAGTGGTAGGACTCCTTTTTTTCTCACTGCTACTAGTACAACTTATTTATTTATTTATTTAGCGTATTTATATACCGTTTTACCAATATAACATTGACCAAAGCAGTTTACAGCAACATACTTATAATCAAACCAACATATAATGTATAAGCCATTACAATAATCTATGCCCGAAAAAATTAACGCCTGCAACACTGATCGGTAATCATGGGAGAACAATAAAGGACAAAGTTGTTTCAATACATGCTTCTTTTGAAGAACAAGCTTTTTACTATTTTAGAGATATGCTGGGATAAAGATAAATTAGAATCAATCCAGACTCCTAAATTACGTGCTAATTTGGTTATTTGTATAACCTTATTACCTAAGATTATGTTCGCAGGGGGGGCATTGCTGGCATTAGATAGAAAACTAACTTATATTTATACTTCTCATAGGCATGGCTAGGTCTACAACAAATCCTCCGCTCCTGCCATTTTGCCCTTTCCTTGCAGTGGCATGATGGAATTTGAAGTGCCTCCTAGGGTTTTGATATCACAATAGAATTTATTGATACTTTTCCAGCACTCACATTACACTCTAGAATCAAATGAATGTGTCTGTCACACACTCAATCAAGTTCAAAGATTAGGTTCATGTCTGTGCTTAGCAGGCACAGAGCCAACTTGCCAAGCAGAGTTAGCAAAAGCTTTCTAGTGGTGACATAAGCCCATTTTCTGTCTTTCTAGAGCTATCCCTGTTATACACATACACACACATACACACACACACGTATATAGTTGAACTGTATGGACTGTTAACTGATTCCTTTTACAAAAACAAAAAATCTGTTAGAAACAGAACCAAGAAGGCTGGCAAGACTGTGCTTCTCTTGACTTCAGTCTGTGTGTAGATAACCTCACTGCATTGCATATTGTGTTGTATCAGACAGAGAGACAAAAATAACTGGCACTGCTTTAATCTCTACTCATACCCTGCCCACAGAGAACACAGAAAGCAGTGTTATTGCCTCTCTGTCACAATGAGGTGAATTGCTGCAACAGAAAAGATCAGAAAAATCATTTTGCCAATGCAAGTGTCTACTTTATTAAAGCTTTTCTTTAGACTCAGAGAGCTTCTGAAAAGAGAACCTTCTCTGAAAAATCCAACAGAGCAAATGGAATTTCTTTGCCCATATTCAGATCTTTCGGTCAGAGGCCTTCAGCATCACTTTATCCATATGGCAGCTATAGGCTAGTTAAATAAATGTTTTATCATGATTTGTACTCCAACCGATCTCGTTGCCAATTCTCCCACCTCAGCTATGTCACACGGATGAGAGTTGGTTGCTAAAGTTACCAGTTAGTTCCTTTCTGCATCAGTACAACCATAGATTTTAATGTGCCATAGACTTGAATAGAAAACATAAACATGTGAAATTAAAATTTTCTTTTAAAATGATGAGTAGCCTCCTTTCATTTTGGGGGTCCACAAATGAAACAAAAAAATGGTCTCATTCACTGCATTTTACCCTTTAAATTCAAACAAACGCACATCCCTTGCGTGGGTGCACTGCTGGAAGGTTAGATAAATAGATGAAGGTCTGGATCAACTAATGAAGGTCTCAGTGAACTGGTGCTTGTAATTCCACAATCAAGTATTTTCAGAAGTGAGATGCATACATACAACAGTCAACTTTACGTGACCAACCCTACTGTTGGTCACTAGTTGGCCTTAGGTCCCTTACAGCTGGACTAGTAACAGCGTAGGATTTTCCATTCTCTTTCAGTCTCTTCTCTGAGCTTACTGGATTGGCTATCTCAAGTGCATAAGGCAGAGTTAGAGGAGTACAGAGTGTGGTCATTTTGAGTTAGAGGTTGAGGAGTAAGAAGTTGCTTTTGTTTTCTCCCTGCTGAGCTGGGCTGACTAACCCAGCTTGGTGTTTTCTTGAATTTAGAGGCGATCCCTTCTCAGTACACTCCATGTCTGAGAGGGTCTGCCTCCCTTTTGTAGAGTTAAGGTGTTTTGTACATTTTGGTCCAGTTTTGATAAGTTTTTTCTCATTCTGGGGAACACTCTGTGCCTTAGGAAAGGAGCAACCCCCTCTAATCCTGAGAGCAGAGGCTGGAGACCTGTGAGCAACCCCCTCTACTCCCTAGAGGAAGCAAGACCAATAACAACACTACCTAGCATGTGAGTTTTAGATGGAGACTTTTGGATTTTTTCCCCCTTTTTGTTCATGTGAAGGTTTTTATCCCATCCCTCTGCACAACCTGATAAAGGAGATAGAGAGCTATAAGCTGAACTGAAACACTTGGCCTCTCTCCCTGAGGGATCCTTCAAGGTTATACCATCAAGCCTTGGGAGACTCCCAATCAGATCTCCACCCCAAAGGGATTGGGACACAGGCTGTGGACATCAGACTGAACTTTGAACTCAGTGAGGATCTTTTTGTGGCATAGGGCTTCTCCATAGGATTCTCCCTCTACCGAGCTGTTGCGTGGATGAGTAGGCAGTGGCAAGCTCCCTCCTAGGATCTGGAAAGATGGACACCAGCACCCCAGCAGAGATACCAGGTAAATAGTTCAACTGTATAGTTTCAGTTGTTGAATGTTTGTGGGACAATTATTGACCTTTTGGAAATGATCAGTAAATATGATTTGAACACCCAGTGTGAGTCCAGCCTGTCTATCCTTGAGCAGAACACCACACCAGAAAGAAACACACACTATAGAAGAGACTCTCTATTATCTGGGCTACAGAGATTCTCTTCTCCCCCCCCTCCCCCACAGAAAGAGTTCACACCCTGGGAAGGAGGGGAATGATGGTAAGAGCAGTCCTGACTTATAAATACTTTTATGTCCCAAGGGGAACCACCAACACCTCAACAAAGGTTTACATATAATGGTACACAGGTGAAGTTGTGCAACAGTGTGTCCCTGATATGGAAAGGGAAGATATGCGACCATATTGTGAAAAAAATGATGTATCAGAAAAAAACATGAAACTCACCAAAATGGCAATTGTTCCATACTTGGAGGTTGACGGGAAGAGGAACATGACAAGAGAGAAACTGAATGTGTCGTATGCATCTAATATCACTTGCAGCATATACAGTATGCAACCAACAGAACAGTACAAAAGTGACGGCCCACTCATTACGGGGCGGGGGAAGGGTCAGGCTCACGGCACAGCGGACATATTTGTGCTTTTCCATGGATTGCACGCCAGCAGTTGGCCAGCGCATGCAACTTGCGCCTGCCCAGAGGCAGGTGCAAAAGATAAAATAACTGTCAGAGGGGGGTAGAGTAGGGCTGGAGGGGAAGGTTAGGGGAAAAAGTGGGAAGGTCAGGCTAGGGAGAAGGGAAGTTCCCTCTTGGCCTGGGAAGGAAGGCAGTGTGACTCGGCGCATACAAGGTGCACAATTGGGCACCCCCTTGCATGCACTGACCCCGGATTCTATAACATGCACGCGCCTGGGCGCACATGTTATAAAATTGGGCGTACATGTGTATGCGCCAGGTAGAGGGCGCACATGTAGGCCGCGCACACTTCTTTTAAAATCTAACCCTATGTTTAGAGGACCTAAAACGTTCCAAGAGCTCTACTGGATGGCAATGGAATTACCTACAGTAGCATCTAGCTCTGGCATTTCTTCTGGCGCGGGATCTACACCTCTGAATGGATCTCCCTGCAAAGCAAGATGAGGAAAACCATTAGGGGTGTGCATTCGTTTTGAACTTAAATGTAAAACGCTACTTATTTTTTTTTTTAACTTAAAAAAGTGATGAGGCGAAAACGATCGGATTTCCAACTTATTCAACATAGCTATGTTGAATATGTTGGAAATCGCGATTGTTGATCCAAAATAAAAATTTAAACCCCTCACCTTCCTTAATCCCCCCCCAAAGACTTACCACAACTCCCTGGTGGTCCAGCGAGGAGTCAGGACGCCATTTCTGCCATTTCTGAACTCCTTTGCGAGGAGCACGTGACGTCGGCGCCAACACCCCCAAGCTGGCCAAAAGTTCCTTTTGGGTCGAACGAGGGTCCCGGAGCGAACCCGCGGGGAATCACGTGACGCCGCGTCACTCCGACGTGGCGCCGACGTCACGTGCTCCTTGCAAAGGAGGTCAGAAATGGCATCCTGACCCCGCTGGACCACCAGGGAGTTTTGGTAAGTCTTGGGGGGGGGGGATTAAGGAGGGTGAGGGGTTTAAATTTTTATTTGCACATATGGACATAGACTCAACTTATGGAATTCTCCATATGTCCATATTGACCGCAAATGGGACCCCCTTTCGACTTATGGACTTATGAACATAAACGTTTGCTCTGCACATCCCCAAAAACCATGCTCCATGTCCAATGAAAAATCAAGGGACACTGAGTTCACCAGAGAAGACCTGCTTGACCAGCCTTTACCTAAGGGAGTGAGAGATTAATCCTGGGTGGTTCCCAGCCAGTTGAGTGATTTAACTCCCTACACTGAGTTTCTCATGAACAGAGAATTGTATACAAGAAAGTGCAGGGGATATTTGGATTACAATATCCATATGTGCCTGTGCATATAATTAATTTTATGGAGGAAAACAGAGATGCCTGATTAGCTGAACATGTTGATCGAACCATAATTAAAGATTCTACCAACCCACAAGGAGTAAGGGAGCACCCTTCTTTACAGACGAGCTATTGACCAAAAAGTGGCAGAAATGAGACTGGTGGAACATTTATTAAAATGCTGTGGTCTACCAGTTGAGATCAAGAGACTGCCAAACCCATGCTATCAACTGCTTGTTATCCAACAGAAGAACAATAAAAAAAGCCCAGCCCTGACCAATATGATCCAGCCAAAAAGATCAAGACCAAGGAAGAGGAAATTGAAGAGTTAATCTCCCTGTGAGGTGGTGTGAAGAAAAATATTCTTGATACCTCAGAAGGGACTTAAAAATGTCTCTGTATGTTGTTCATTTGTACTTTGTTGTAGCTTGTTCTGTTTGGCCTGTGGAGGCTCCAGTTACAAAAGAACTGTAAGCTTTACCCTCTGTTTCCTAGTGAGAATTCTTCCATCAACCAGATGACCTGGCCTGGACCAGAGGCCAAGAAAATCAGAAGAACCTACTAGTTAAAAATTGGACATTCATTTTTCCCTGAAAGGAAGGGACTGATTTATTTAATTTTTTTGAGTAAAGAAGAAATTATATTTAATAGGTGTGAATAATAAAATTTGTATTTACAGTTGGTCAAAAGAAAATTCAGAAAATCATAAAAATATATAAAATGTTCAAAAAATGCATAAAAAAGTGGTGGCAGGAAATTCGAATCAAACAATTACCAATAAGGGCCCTGAACTTGGTGGTCAGTGAAACAGATAAGTATAGGAAAATAAGTGTGGGAGCTTGCTGGGCAGACTAGATGGGCCGTTTGGTCTTTTTTTGCCATCATTTCTATGTATGTATTTTTTACCAGGATTAAGTGTATAACATTTCCCACTATATTTTGTATTTCACCTTCTAATCTATTTTCTTTGTAGGTTAACATCTTTGGCATGATCCTTTGTCCTGGTTCCTTTACATCTAATGATTTTTCCTTTCACAGGCCATGTGTAAGGAGCAGATAAGAGGCAGTTGCAAAGATCTTCCCCCTGGAGATCAGAAGAAGGTGTATTGTGATTAAGTAGTACCTCCACAGGGTACATGGTAGAGGTTAAGCTAAAGTTTAAGGAGTGTGGGTGATGACTCACTGGGTATAGTTCCTCCCTCTAGGGAGCAGGTAATTACATCTAGTAAAGGGTTCTCCCCTCAGGAGAACTGGAGAAGGCGATGGAGCAGAGGATTCTCCCTCCAGGAGAATGAAGAGGAAGTTGTAAATGCAATGTGTTGCATTTGTAATGTGTGTCTAAGTAAGGTTCTGAGCCTTTTGCCTATGCTGGATGTAGGTTTCACTTGGATTGTGAGGCCAGGTATTGCAACATCTACCATGTCTTGTTACTTATTTCAATTTTTATGTTCAGTGCCATGGAAAAATTGTATTCGAGCAAGTGTCCCTGTCTCTCACAGAATTTTTATGATGGGGAGGGAGGAGTGTGACCAACCCTTCGGTTCGTCACTAGATGGCCCTAGGTCCCTTACCATCTGGACTAGTAATAGTCGGGGGCGGAGTCGGGGCGGCAAGAAAGTGGACGCAGTGGTATCTTCGGTGGCGGCGATAAGGTAAGTTACATTATCGTCACCAGTAGCGCACCCAAAAGCACCACCTTTGACAGTGGTTCTATTGGGTGCGAAAGCCGGCAGCGATAACACCGCGGTGGTGCGATCGCTGCCGGCTTTCACAGGCCCGCTCTCCCCTTCGCCCCCCCCCCCCGCCCCCCATTACCGCAGAATTCACCATTCTCTGCGAGAATGGAAAATCCAGGCCTAAGTTGGCTTTTGAAAATTATTACAATATTTGCCATTGAATTATGAATAGGTTTTACCCATTTTAAGTGCACTTAACGTGGATAAATGACTTTTGAAAATTGCTATATGTATGCTATAGTATACATGCGTAACTCCATTGAAAATTCACCTGTAAATGTGTACATTTGGGGCAGTGATACATGATATTTTATAAGCCATGCAGCTCCCATTGCACAGTTAATAACATACAAGCATAACCTTAGGCACACCTATTTACGCATGTATGTGCTAAGTTATGCCCACTATTGAAAATTACTGACTTACAGGTGACTTTTCAAAGAATCATGTGGGCTTTGTGCACATAAAAATAGTATGCTGCTAGTGCATATACATGCACTAGCAGCATACATGTGCATATATGATATTTTATAAACTTTGCGAGTACACACATATTTGCAGTACTGTTCATTCATTTTAATGGGGGAAAAAGAAGTGATCTAATGGCATTCCAGGGCAGAGTTCAGAAGTAAGCACACAAATTGCTATTTTGCAAGAGGTATATGCACATACATTAGGAAACTTATCTAAACACTTTTATGTCTACTAATTTACTCATGCAACTGAAATTGGATTAGTTTGATGTCTGCAGGTTTTGGGTAAGAGGACTGTGTGAACTGCTGAGTGTTCAGGATTAAGGGCTAACAGTAAACTGGTGAAGGTCTGGATTAACTAGTGAAAGTAATATCAAACAGATAAGTCTGAGTACACAAACAAAACTATTTACAGAGCGGTGTTGTGCATACTTTAAAATACCTCTGCCTTAGCATTTAGTTTGGGGTATTACACATAAATTTTGCAATTCTTTTTACATGTATAATATAGATTATATTTTTCAAATGGGAGAGAAAGTATAGGTGCTCCTGCATTAAAACTTAAGAACATGAGACTTGCCACACTGGTTCGGAGCAAGGGTCCATCAAGCCCAGTATCCTGTTTCCAACAGTGGCCAATCTAAGTCACAAGTACCTGGCAAGTATCTAAACATTAAATAAATCTCAAGCTAATATTGCTTATTAATTAATAGCAGTTTATGGATTTTTCCTCTAGGAACTTATCCAAACCTTTTTTAAACCCAGTTACACTGTAACCACATTCTCTGGTTACAGTGGATGTGGTTACATCCACTGTAACCCGTCCTTCTATTATCTGAGAGAGTAAATGTTATGGTTTGTGGGTAGGTGGACCCTTGGCCCAAGATTAGAGTTGTTACCACCTTTGGGGAGGAGCCCCACATGTCCACACCGTCAGGAGGCGAGGTCAGGCACAGCTGGGAGCTCTGGGTGAGGTTGTGGAGAGATCCCAAGGAGCCCTGAAGAATCCCCCAGTAGGTAGAACAGCTGGAGATAATACCTGGGCAGAGATTCCTGAGGGGGAAGGTGCTAGGCAGGCCGTAGAGAGGGAGGCCGAGACTGGCCATGCAGGAGGAATTCCAGAGAGGCAACCCCGAGGGGCGGATCTGCACAGCGAAGGAGATGCTGATGTAATGACGTAGGACAACCCCCAGAGCAGGGAAGCCCGAGTCAGGTCTCCAAAGACGACGTATGCTCAACCCCGAAGAGCAGGAAGCACAGACAGTCTTTGTATAGCACAGAAGCACTGGCCCGAGGAGATGAGGCAAGACTTCCCTTGGGTAAATCCATGCTGGCTGTGTCCCATTAAATCATGTTTATCTAAATCTTTTGTGATTTTATTCTTTATTAGTTTCCAGAATTTTTCCCAGCACTGAAGTCAGGCTCACCGGTCTATAGCTTCCTGGAGCCCTTTTTAAATATTGGGGTTACATTGCCCACCTTCCAATCTTGTACTTGCAGAAAGAGAAATTGCTTACCTGAAACAGGTGCTCTCCAAGGACACTGAAATGTAACAGCTGCTTAACTTTTGAGTTCAACTGTTTCAAGACTCACCCTGTCCAAATTCATTTATCTACAGCAGCAGCTGAAAGTGTTTAAAAACAAGTGATTTTCTTATACAGTAACTAGGCAAACATGAGCTGCCAGCAGACAAATATGTAAAATAAAGCCTCTCGAATTTCTAAAGCTTGAAATGTTCACAGTGCTATCAAACCTTTTTTTTTCTAAGTTGGTACACACAGTAAAATAAAAATGATATGTCAGCCTCTGTTTGAGGTTTAGGCACAAACTATCACAGATGTAAAAGCTTGATGCGCCTCATTTGCTAAAAAGATAGTGCCGGTGGCTGAATGATCAATCAGCAGAGCTGCTCCTCTTTGACATTTTCAATCATACAACTTCTTCCCCTTGACTGACTATATTCTTCAGCAAGGTCTGAACATGGAAAAATGGTTGTCCAGATGGCTGCCTACACTAGTGAGGTGTGTTTTACATTTTGTTCATGGTACAGTCAAGATAAATGTGCATGATCTATATCTCCTTAGTAAAATTAAGGCAGAAGGTGACCTTACTTTTAAAAGAAACATTCATTTTATTTTATTTTATGTCATTCAAAGTAAAATTTAAAGCAGGGATTTTCAACTAAGGGTCTACAAAAGGCTTTCTAGGGGTCCAACAAGTCTAACAAAAACTCATGAAAAACTACAATAACACCGAAATATACATATTTAATTGATTAGTTAAAATACTTGTGTCATGGTATTCGGGGGGGGGGGGGGGGGGGTTTAGAAACCAAAAGGTTGAGAACCTCCAGTTTAAAAGATCAAAATAGATGTGAATCCCTCTAACTCAAGCTTACAATGTCCTGCTTCCCTAAAAATCAGGATACTACAGCTCACAAGAGAGGGAGCTTAGACTTCAGAGCACTGATAAAAACAAATGACTTCTGCTCATCTCTCTTTCTTCCCCTATACCATAACTACATTTCTTAGGCTCTCATTATGAGGTTATTATATGCAATGTCCAACTTCATAATTGGAAAAATGACAAATATCTATAGATGCTGGGGTACATTTTAAATGAGAGCGCACGCGCGTTCTTTTGTTCGCCCATCAGGTGCGAACAAAAGTACGCTGGATTTTATAAGATACGCGCTTGGCCGCGCGTATCTTATAATATCCGAGGTCGGCGCACGCAAGGGGGTGCACATTTGTGCAACGCGCGCGCGCCGAGCCCAGCGTGCGCTGCCCGTTCCCTCCGAGGCCGCTCCAAAATCGGAGGGCCTCGGAGGGAACTTTCCTTCCACCCCCCCGCACCTTCCCCTCCCTTCCCCTACCTAACCCACCCTCCTGGCCCAAGCTAGACCCCCCCCCCCCGCACCTTTATCAGAAAACTTAGGGGCGGATTTTCAGAGCCCTGCTCGCCTAAATCCGCCCAAATCCGGGCGGATTTAGGCGAGCAGGGCCCTGCGCGCCGGTGAGCCTATTTTACATAGGCCTACCGGCGTGCGCAGAGCCCCGGGACTCGCGTAAGTCCCGGGGTTTTCGGAGGGGGCGTGTCGGGGGGCGGGCCCGAACCGTGCGGCGTTTTCGGGGCGTGTCGGGAGCGTTCCGGGGGCAGGCCCGGGGGCGTGGCTTCAGCCCGGGGTGGCCCGGGGGCGTGGCCGCGCCCTCCGGACCCGCCCCCAGATCGCGTCTCGGCGCGCTAGTGGCCCGCTGGCGCGCGGGGATTTACTTCTCCCTCCGGGAGGCGTAAATCCCCCAACAAAGGTAAGGGGGGGGTTTAGACAGGGCTGGGCGGGTGGGTTAGGTAGGGGAAGGGAGGAGAAGGTGAGGGGAGGGCAAAAGAAAGTTCCCTCCGAGGCTGCTCCGATTTCGGAGCTGCCTCGGAGGGAACGGGGGTAGGCTGCGCGGCTCGGTGCACGCCGGCTATACGAAATCGATAGCCTTGCGCGCGCCGATCCCGGATTTCAGCGGATACGTGCGGCTACGCGCGTATCTACTGAAATCCAGCGTACTTTTGTTGGCGCCTGGAGCGCCAACAAAAGTACGCCTATTCGCGGTTTTTGAAAATCTACCCCTTACTACTGCCTCCGGGCAGTAGTAACTTACGTGAGCCGGTACAGCAGGCCCTGACACAGGCCGCTGTGTCAGGGCACTCGGCCATGCCCCTGGACCGCCCACACGCCCCCCGAACACACCCCCGATCCAAAACCGCGCCCCTGGCCACGCCCCCAACCGCCCCTTTTTGCAAGCCCCGGGACTTACGTGCATCCCGGGGCTTGCGTGCGCTGCCGAGCCTATGCAAAATAGGCTCGGCGCGCACAGGGTTTTTTTAAAAGGATTACGCGTGTACCTTATGCGCGTAACCCTTTTAAATACGGCCCTTAGTGTTCAAATATGAAAAACAAATGCATTTTTATATTTCAGGTGAAGTTTTATTATAATTAAGATCTCCAATTTGCCACAATTCCAAGACTACAACACCTGCCACAGATTTTGCCTTTTGCTGTGGAAGCATGGCACTATTTCCAACACACTCCCCAATGCTGCTACAGATGCTCCCAGTCATCAGCACCATTCATGCACCCCATCCACTGCCACTTGCTCCTCCTGTGGCTATTGCTGCCCTTATGCAACTCTTCCCTCATTGTTCCCCTGCAACCCCAATTTTCTGTCAACTGCCACATTCTACTTATTTGGATAAATAGTGGAATAGTAGCACTGTATTCTTGTATCTTAGTATGAGGGCAATTACTGACTCCACTGCATGATTCAAAATAGGATATACAAATCTGTTTACAAATAGTTCTCTAAACAATGTGATTAACCCACACAAACCCCCATACATAGGTTGTCAAATTGGTTTACACACATTTTTCAAGGAGGTAGGCCAGTTCATAACTGTGAAATTGGTCCACAAACTTATACGGTCATTCATCAAAATGCACTATGGCATTAACACATGCAATAATGCCATAAGGCATGCGATAAGAACAGTAAAGCACAGCGTGAATGCAAATTTTTGGGAGGGGCGAGATCAGGGAGGAGTTTAGTGGAATTTAGGAAAATGAGGGGCAATATTGCACTGTGCAATAGCATAATGCATGCTATCACACAGTTTTAATGCTGGAAATAACTACACTATTTTCGTGGTGTTAGATTGTGCAATATGCCTGACATGGCCATAATGCAATTTGTAATACATTTTTAGAATTGCATTTTGGTCATGCAGGGGAGGGAGAGAGAATCTCTAGAGAAGGCCTCACAGTGTGCAACTATTTATATCTCAATAGGAGGACCATCTAATAGCTCAAGGTGAGGTGTTGGTGGTGCTTCAGGGTTTAGGGGCCAGTTTCTCTTGTAGAGTGAGATGTACAAACAGCACAGTACACCTCGGTGAAGATTTGACATCATTTGGAGTGAGGAAAGTCTCACAAAGATGCCATTTCTACTATGTTCTCTCACCCTAGCTTGTTGGACTCTATGGGTACCATCAAGCTCTCTCTCTCTCTCTCTCTCTCTCTCTCTCTCTCTCTCTCTCTCTCTCTCTCTCTCTCTCTCAAAAATAGGAATTATTGCAGGATGCAATAAGTTTACTGCACTATGCAAAGAGGTAAGTCACCACATGGTGTGGTAATTCTAAACACATCCCTTTTTCTTAACACGGGCATTATCAATCTGTTAATGCATGTTGATGAATCTAGGGGGTTATACTGAAATAGCTAGGTCACTTGTTGCAAAATCTGCTGTGGATACTCAGAAATCCTGCTTGAAGTCAAACAAATCTACTTTTGATTTAAGCAGCTCAGTGGATCTTATTCCAATTCTGTTGACATCTGCAGGAAAAATCTAACAGAATTTTCCCATGGATCTCAGAGAAATACACAAATTTTGTTAAACCCAAACCAGGCTGTAATTTACTAGTCAAGGTCGATTCAAACTAGTTTGTGCATCCCTGGTAAAATAGAGTCAGAACAGGTTCATTCATAAAGGGGTGGGGGCTAGGAAGAGAGCAATGAATAAAACACTGAGGGGAAAGGAGTTGGGGGACAAGAAATTGGAAGGAAGGAAGGAAGGAAGGAGAGGGAAAAGACAAACAATGGAGACAGAAATGGGAGAGGGCACAGAAAGGGCAAGACAAGTAAACAGAAAAGAGAAAGGCAAAATTAATTAATTTAAAAAAGCAAAACATTTAGACACAACAAAAAAATTTAGAAGACTATTTATTTGTCAAAGGAACATATGGAAAACTTCCAAAATGTTGTTACATTTCTAGTATGACTGTATTAGTTCTGCTTATGATACATACATAATAATCTGCATTGTGACACAAAATTTGTATTCTGCAAAACTTTCTGTTTTCTTTCTTATCGATGAACTAATTCATCAATTGAGATATATATATATATATATATATATATATATATATATATATAAAACCAAGAGAGCTACCGTGAATCTTACATAAACATTAGTAGTTACCAAACTATTTTTATTATATATTTTATACAATGTATAATTTTATTTTTTATACAGTTGCATAAATTACATATATATGTAATTTGTGTATCTAAAAATACAGTTTATGTCAAACATATTTAATGTACATGGGAAGCTTTCACCTGAAATCCCATTTTCGATTTGAAAGTGTTCATAATGCCATGACATTTCTGTAGAAGCACATTTGCAGCTCAAAAGTCAGCAGCTTTGCAAAATCACACCTGGACAACAATGAATTATGTTGCAGATAGTACTGCTGCAGCTTTTTAACTCTTCACACCAGTTAGGTTCATGAATATTTTAATGAGCTGACTGCTGTTTTCTTAGGGTAGCAGGAAAGACCTGTATGGAGACCTTAAGAATGTCAGGGCTCTGCTGAGAGACTTTGAATTGCAAAATACAATTCCTACAACCAATAAACCCCTTTTCTTTTTTTTTTAATACTTTTTTGGCATTTGTGTGCTGACTCTCACACCTTCAAGTGCCAAAGATATTATTATTCAAATATTTTGGGTGAAAAAGTGATATTGTGGCACTAGTATGCCCATCTGCTCACACACGTAAGTCAACTCAGCAGACTAGGTGGTTATTTTGGTCTTATTTGCCATAATTTGTTTTGTTACTATTTTATTATGTAACGCATTAACTTCCTGCAACTTCTGGAAAGATCAGGAAAAAAATCTGACAGTAAGCTTTTGCACAAATGTTCTTTTCTGTCAAATTCATTCCAAGTGTGTTTATTATTTTTTATTTGTAACCCACCTTTCAAGGGCATGACAAGTTCTAACTGCTTTGGTGGCCCTGCTCAGAAATGTGCTGTTATTCCATGCAGTTTTTACACACAAATCTGATTACATACGAAAAGCCACTAGATTAAGCAATGATTTTTAATTAAGTGTAAAACATTCCTGATAACTTCTTCTCTTGAAGGGCTGGCATCAACTGCTATGCATCCAGGATTCTCCATTCTTTTGTATAACTCTTCAACTCTTTAAAATAAAAAATAAATAAAAATATATATATATATATAATTGTCAATAATGCAGTGTAACTAGAAACTATGTACTACTATATATATTAATGTAGCCAATAACGGGAATGACATAGAAAAACTAAATGTAACTCCTGGGTGAAACGGATCCTTTTACTTGGCACCCATGGGCACATAGAAAGAAAATGTAGAGACGGACCTTTTCTGCAACTCCTCTCAGTCTCTATTCAACTGAGGCCACGAGTTCCAAATATATGGGGATGAACAATAGCTCTTATACCCAGATCCTTTTTGCAATTATGCCCTGTTTCCATTCTTAGTGCACAGCATCAATAATTATTTTATTTATCTATTTATTTAAAATATTTCTATTACATCACTCCACAAATTTTGGTGGTTTACAATTAGACATACATAAGCAAATTAGACCAAACTTATGACAAACAAATATGCAATAATAAAACAAAAGCAAAGTAAACAATAACAAAATTATACAGTCTCAGCATCCAAATAACACACAGCAGAGGATAGGTGGTTTCCAGCTTCTTCTCTGATAATTTGTTCAAATTAGTTAATAATATTTACACTTCTCTCATTCGCTTGACAGCAACAATAAATAATAAACTGTAGACAGACAAAATAAACTTCTGACTCTACTTCTTGATAAAGTCTATTCTAGTGGAAGCTCTGTATTTACATAGAATTCCTCCTTGTATCCAATTCTTTAAACTCCTCCAATCACACAGATTAAAGCTGGCTTTAATCTTCTGTTATTTCCCAATTTACTTCTATTTGACTCTCCCCAATGGAGGTGGTTAGAATATATACACAGTCCCAATATTGAATTAGAACTCAGTCCTAGATTTAATACTTTTTCCAGAAATCCTTTTTAAATACTTTACTTCTTATGCAGCATCTGAAGGATACTGTACCCTTTTTTTTATTGATTCTTTAACTCCATTGTCAGTGACTGCTAGGCACCTCTCACCCTTTTATATTGTGTCATGCATTTCTCCACTCCTTAGGCTGAACTGGGTGGACTCTATTCATACCTTTAAATGACTTTCCTAATAGCAACAAAGTTCTTGATACCTTTATTTTGTATCTTCTTTGTTTCTCTAACAGTGTACTTTACTGGGATCTCTTTCTTTAGATGGCATTTGCAACTCTTTGAATCTTTCTGGATGAAAGACTTCCCTCTTCCAAAGATTGGTATGCTGACTCCCAAGTACCTTGGATTATCAGCTCCAGGAAGATAAACATATTAGTTGAAACCCAAAAGGAGAAAAATTTAGCAAGAAGCAGGAAGGGTGGAAAAACTTCCATGTTCCCAATAGAGGAGATGAAGTTAATGCAAACATATTCTTCCTCTGCAGCACGTCACTGTCACTGTGTATGCTCGTTAGGAGACATATCAAAAGCAGGTCTTCCTTACCCCACATCCATCCTTAAATATAGGGATGCCCTAATCCACTGCAACAAGGGAGATGGGCTCTCCCCGGGAATCCTCATAATTTGGGTTAAAAGAGGCCAAAATAGGTTTAAAACCAGGTAGATGAGTCAACTAGTGGCTGACCCCTAAATGGGAATTTCCTTGCTCTTTTCCTATAACTTAGGAGAAAAATGAGAAGACACAAAGCAGAGAGCTCCTGCTTTCTAGAATGCTGAACTAAACATCCATGAGAATAGCAGGTGCTTTGGGCAAATAAACAACAAGCACACCATTTGCATGTTCCCACATGGGGGAGCAAATTCCAAACCTCTCATACTTATTTAGGCACAGAACCTCCCCAGAAATTTAGTATGCTCCTTTTAGTTAGAGAAACCAAGGGTTCCCTACATAAATATTAGACATGAAAAGGGGATTCATTCTTAGAAACCATTAGGGAGATTTACTAAGCCATGATATGGCAATATTGCACATTAAATGCTGTTTATCACAGACATATCAAATGGTATTTTCAATAAATTTCTCCCTCTATAGAAAAAACCTGCTTTGCATGCATTTGCATGCATAAAAATGCCTAATGCATGCAAAGCAACGTATGCATAGGCATTTTGATATTAATAAAATAACATGACTGACTTAGAAAAAAAGTCAGCCTCGTTATTTTTCACATTAAAAAGGACTGCTAGTGTAGGTCCCCAATGTTCCCATAGAAAATTTAAAGGTCAAGTGCCTGAAACACCCCCAAACCTCTCAAATCACACCCAAGGTTCTGTAGAGACACACACCGCCTGTAGAGGTAGTTGTGATTCCCAGCAGAAAAATAAGATTTGTTTAAATCATTCAGTAATGGCCCACCCCCTTACCTAACCCCTCTCCTGATATCACTAAAGTACCCCCCAATGATGTCAACTCTCCCTGTAAAAGACCCCTCCCAGAAGCCTCTGTCCCCTCCTCCAGATCTGAATAGTCAAACATCCCTGGGGTCTAGTGACCACCCAAGCCCCTCCCTCACCCATACAAAAAGCACCTGTGATCTAGGGGCACTCCAACCCCCAACTCACAACATCCCCCTATCTTTCTAAAAGATCAGTGGTAGCTAGTTGACCCCCTTGTTCTGGGCCAGGCTTACACATGCAGGGTTCTCCACAGAATCCCAGATATGAATTGAAGTGTTTTGGGGGGAGTCTTCTTAGGCCCTTGGACCTTTTATTGTAATTGTGGCCATGGCCGATGTAGGCTGTCATCACGTGAAAAGGCCCTATTTCAGTACATTATTATTTTGTAATGCATTCATCTCATGATAATAAATCACGCCCCATGAATGCCACTTTATTTTTGGGGGAGGGACAAACTATCATGGAACCGTTTTGCCATGATAATTTGTGCCTATGCGATAACATATTGCAGCTTAATAAATCTCCCTACATGGGTGATACAAGTAAAGTTCTTTCAACAAAATTTAACCAGGCAAAGGGAAGCATTCCCGAGGCATGTTAAACTTTTGTCCAGCCATGATGCAATCAAATTTGACTGTCACTGGAGGGAAGACATTAAGTAAAACTACTACAGTAGCATATAATTTTTAAAAGGGAAACAATGATAAAATAAGGAAATTAGTTAGCTAACAACTAAAAGGAGTGGTTCCAAGGGTTAAAAGTTTACAAAAAGTGTGGATATTGATTAAAATTAACATTTTGGAAGCCCAGATAAAATGTATTCCAGACATTAAAAATGGTCGAAGGAAGACCAAACAACTGCCAGCATAGTATAATGGCAAGGTAAAGGAGGCAGTTAATGCTTAAAGGGCATTGTTCAAAAAAAAAAATGGAAAGCCAACCCAAATGAAGAAAATAAGCAAGAGCATAAAAACTGACAAGTTAGATGTAAAACAGTAGTTTAGACTGGCCAAGAGATACTTTGAGAAAAAGCTTGCCAATGAGACAAAAACTAATAATAACAACTTTTCAAGAACATTCAAAGCAAAAAGCCTGAGAGGGAGTCAACTGGGCTGCTAGATGACTGAGAGACAAAAGAGGTGCTGAGGCATGAAAAGGAAAAGCAGAAACACTGAATAAATGCTTTGCCTCAATCTTTATGGAAGAGGATGTTGGGAACATACCCACACCTGAAACATTTTTTAATGATGGAGATGCTGAGCAACTAAATCAAATATCTGAGACAATGGAGGAACTAATGGATCAGATTGACAAACTAAAGAGACCTTCTGATACCTTTTACCTTTTAAAACAAATGAGAAAGACCTGTCTATGTCCCTGTCTTTTTCTCAATTTTCTTTCAAGTAAAATTAGCTAGCCTGTGGAATCCCACTTCCACATTCAGAATCCCTTGTGGTACTGTATGCTTGCTTGCTTACCTGAAGCTTGGAAGAATGATGTGTCTTATCGTATTCTTTCAGACTACAAAGTATATTTATACATTTATCAGGTATGTAGTTTTGTTTTAATCCCTTTGCAGTCTCTTCTTGATGAGGGTGTAAAAGTAAACAAGATCAACCAGAAATTATTACCACAAAGATCAAATATGATGCTATCAATCAAGCTCACATGAAATTTACTTAATTTATTCTATTTGCAGAAGAAACAAAATGACTTATATCACTTGCTATCTGTCCTCTTCCGAGTAGAAGGTAGCACTTTTCTCTAACTGATAATTAGTAATTTATTCCAATCTATGATCTAAATCTGTTTACCTATAATAGCTAATAGACCTACTAGTTCTTACAATTTTGAATAGAATTAATTTCATATTTATTTATTTTAAGGACACCAATAGGTACAGTTATACAACATTTCCCCCAAATCCCTTTTTAGTTTATTAAATGTGTTATTATATCTATTAAGCATGTATCCTATAAAGAATTCTGTTGTGTTTGCTACCTCTCTAGGAGTCCCTCCGAGGCCCAACTAAGCCCAGGTGGTCCGGGAATCCAAGGGCTCAACCCAAGGAGCCCCCGGACTGTTAAGGAGCGGACTGGGTGGGAACTTCCCTACCCCCTACCTAACCTTCCTTCCCCTTCTAATCTCCTTCCCACCCCCCAAACCCTACTTTTTTTTTTCTTTGTTTCACAACTTATTTCAGTTCCAGAGCTGAAGTAAGTTGCATGCGCCAGCAGCCGGGTCTTCTGAACAGTGATCAATGGTGCTGTCCCTGCCCATCCCCTGCCCTACCCCTACCCCTCCCCACACAGAACATGCCCCCCGGCCAACCCCTTTGAAGAAACCTTGTTGCGCCGGAGGTGGACCCTTGGGCCAGGGTGGGGTGGGCTAAAGGATGGAGGCCGGATGGCACTTCAACAATACCAGCCCTCATTCCCCGCGGGTTGAGCCTTTGGGTACCGGGGCTGGCTGGACTTAGGTGGGCCTCCATATGTTGATGTCAGTGGAAGGATGGAGAGGTCAGCCCAGCGGCGGCAACAGTAGAATGGAGAAGTCTGTACCGGACGAGGCAAAGTCCCGGAGACCCGGGCACCAATAGAACCAAAGTCAGACAGGGGGTGCCCGAGCAAGAACAGCCGAAGCCTGATTAGGCCAAGTCCAGGACATAGACTGAAGAAGTATCGTAGGGCAAGCTGAAGTCAGGACCAGCAGCAATCAGGAAGCAGTGGCAAGGTAAATCTGAGGTCTGGACGAAGAGAGAGACAATGGCATACTCAGGCAATGCAGAAGTCCGGGCTTGGAGAGAGTCAATAGCATAGTCAAGCAATGCAGAGGTCCGGGCTTGGAGAGAATCAATAGAGTAGTCAAGCAATGCAGAGGTCCAGGCTTGGAGAGAGTCAATAGCATAGTCAGGCAATGCAGAGGTTGTGTCCGAGAAGGCAATCCAAGTGTAGGTTAGGAATCAGGAACACAGGAACGAGGAAACCAGGAACAGGAGTCAGCAAAGATCAGGAACCAGGAACGAAGGAGAATCACCAGGAGACAACGAGTACACGACCAGCGTGGAGACCTGTTGCAAAGGCAATCCTTAGGAGCGGAGCCCGGTTTTAAGTACCAGGATTCCACTGACATCAACATCCAGGGCCGCGGCCAAGTTCCGCCGCGGGTCCTCCATAAGACTCAATGGCGCACGCGCCTAGGGAAGGGCGTAGCGCTGGATGGCGCCATCTCTCCACAAGCCAAGCAGAGAGGCCTGTTGCTGAGCACAGGGATCTGCAACTGAGACAGAGGCACCGGGGACGGCCCGAGGACAGAGCCAGTGGCTCACCGCCACCAGGGATGAGGAACCAGGCACTAGATTCATCTGAGAGAGGTGAGGGGGCAGGGCTGCGGGTCTGCCGCAGCTGGAATGCATAACAGTACTCCCCCTTATGTCCCCCCCTTGGATGTATGGGTTTGTCCAGATGGGCACGATGAAATGGATGTTACAAGCTGGTTCCCACGAATTCTCCTCGGGGCTGTAACCCTCCCAGGAGAAGAGGTATTCCCACCAGCGACCCCTACGGCGAACATCAAGGACTTTGTGAACCTTGTAGGTAGTGTCGGTCTCTGCAACCAACAGAGATAGTTCAGGAGCTTTTCGTGAAGGCTAGGATAGGACTACTGGCTTCAGAAGTTATGGATTCCCAATGTGGGTGGCAACCGAACCTGGTATGTAACTGGTCCAACACGACAAATGATTGGAAAAGGTCCAATGTACCTTGGTGAAAACCTTTGGGAAGGTATCTTAAGCCGAATATACCGAGTGCTCAACCAGACTTTCTGGCCAGGGAAGAACTCAGGGGCTGAGCGTCGATGGCTGACCGCAGACTTCTTGGCCCAGGATGCGGCTTAGCATAAGCAAAGATTTGTCTGATTCCAGAGTGCCTTGAGGACATCAGCAGTAGCTTGCAGAGCAGGAGAGGGCACTGATAACGGGATGGGTAGTGGTGGTCGAGGTTGCTTCCTATAAACGTTAGAAAAAGGCGACGTACCTGTAGCAGCGGCAATATGGGAGTTGTGGGAAAACTCCGCCCAAGGAAGGAGTTCAGACCAGTTGTCTTGACGGTCATTTATATAGGTGTGGAGGAATGATTTTAAGAAGTGGTTCATACGCTCAGCTTGTCCATTGGCTTGTGGATGTTACGATGTTGTTAAACTGATGTTGATGCCAAATTTATTACAGAGGGCACGCCAGTATCGGGCAATGAATTATGGGCCCCTGTCAGAGACAATGTTTTTGAGCAAGCCATGTAGTCGAAATATATGGATAAAAAACAGGCGTGCCAGTTCGGGAGCAGATGGTAGGTCCGGTAGCAGAACAAAATGGGCCATTTTAGAAAATCTATCTATGGTAACCCATATGACCGTGTGAGCCTTGGATCGTGGTAAGTCCACGATGAAATCCATGGAGAGATATGTCCACGGTTCTTCGGTAGCTGGAAGTGGCTGGAGCAAACCCCATGGTCGACCGACCGAGGGTTTCTGTTGAGTGCAAATATTGTAGGAATCAACGTACGCTTTAGCATCAGAGACCATAGTGGGCCACCAGAAGAACCGCTGGAGTACAGCTAGAGTTCGCGCTCGCCCTGGGTGACCGGCGAACTTAGAGTCATGTGCCCACCGGAGGACTCTTTCACAGAGTCGACGGGGCACAACAGTCTTCCCAGTTGGAACTGGGTGAGTCGTAGACAAACAAATACAAGATGGGTCAATAATGTGACCGGGTTCCTCAGGAGTATCTTCTGGTTCAAAGGAACATGAAAGGGCGCCTGCCCGAAGATTTTTTGCAGCTGGACGATAGCAAAGTTCGAAGTTGAACCTAGAAAAAAAACAGGGCCCATCAAGCTTGACGGGCATTGAGACACTGGGCATGGCTCAAGTGTTCCAGATTCTTGTGAACTGTGAATACAGTGAATTTATGTTGGACGAACTCTAGCCACAGGTGCCATTCTTGTAGAGCCAATTTAATGGCGAGTAATTCGCGATCTCCAATGCTGTAGTTTTGTTCTGCTGAAGAAAACTTACGAGAGTAGAATGAACACGGGACTAGGGATCCGGAAGCAGAACGTTGGCTCAAGACCGCCCCAGCCCCGATAGCAGAGGCATTCACCTCGACCTGGAAGGGACGGTTTGGGTCTGGGTGGTGAAGGCAAAATCTAGCTAGGAAGGCCTCTTTGAGGTGGCAAAAGGCTGTGATGGCTTCCAGGGTCCATTTCCGGGTATCTTGGCCCTTACAGGTCAATGCGGTAAGAGGAGCCGCCAGTGTTGAGTAATGGGGAATGAAATGGCGGTAATTTTATTTATTTTTTATTTATTTAATGGTTTCTTATATACCGAGGCACGTTTGCAAAACATCACCTCGGTTCACAATGTAACATAACTTAGCAACAAGCTTTACAATAATAATAATAATAATAATAATAATAATAACTTAGGAACAAGCTTTACAATAATAACATTAACAGGTAGCGGTTAATAGGGCAGGGGTAATAATTTGTGAATCCTAGAAATCGTTGTAGGGCTTTAAGCCCCACGGTCTGCAGCCAATCTTGGATTCCTTTGAGTTTTTCAGGGTCCATAGAGGATCCTCATTGTGAAATTATATTCTGGATGTGATTTGGCCAAACCTTTTGGACCTTTTTGGCTGAATATAATCCTGCCATTGGAAATTTTGTTTTCCTACAGATCGGGCAGATTTTATTTCGTCTGCCCCTAAAACCTACCTCAAACCTTCAGATTTAATGAATTCCAATGGGGGGGTTGTAAAAAAAAAAACCTCAAACCCACCCCAACTCTTCAAATTTAATTAATTGCAACCCCCCACCCTCCCAATCTCCCCCCCCCCAAGACTTGCCTGACCCCCCCCCCCCAAGACTTAACGAAAGTCCCTGGTGGTCCAGTGGGGTCCCGGGAGCGAACTCCCCCTCTCGAGTCATTGGCTGCAACTAATCAAAATGGCACCGATGACCCTTTGCCCTTACCGTGTGACAGGGGCTATTGGTGCCATTAGCCGGCCTCTGTCATATGGTAGGAGCAATGGTCAGCCAGCGCCATCTTAAAACTTTTGTGGGTTTTCTTATGGTTTTGTCACCCCCCGAAACGCAACAAAATAGGAAATATTGTCTCTATTTCCTATTTTGTTGCAAATGAATGCACATCCCTAAATTATATACCCGAGAAAGGGCAGACTGGACTTTTCAAACTGGCACTTTTCCAATTTCACGAATAGATGGTTTTCACGGAGACGTTGAAGAACTGTGCGGACATCGGTGCGGTGAGTAGTCAGATCCTTGGAGAAGACGAGGATTTCATCAAGATATGCCACCACCTTAGCATATGATAGATCTCTGAAGATTTCATTAATCATTTGTTGAAATACTGTGGGAGCGTTACAGAGGCCATAGAGCATCACCAGATATTTGTAATGCCCGTCTCTGGTGTTGAAAGCTGCTTTTCAGATGTCATTGGGGAGGATATGCACCAAGTTGTGAGCTCCATGTAGATCCAGTTTGATGAATATAGAGGCTCCATGTAGTCAATCAAATAACTCAGAGATCAAGGGCAATGGGTATTTATCTTTGCGGGTGATGGCATTAAAGCCATGGTAATCGATACACGGCCTTAGAGATCCGTCTTTCTTCGTAACAAAGAAGAATTCTGCACTAATAGGGGATATTGAGGGATGAATGAACCCTTTCACAAGGTTCTCTTGGATGTACTCCATCATAGCCTTGGTCTCAGGAAGGAACAGAGGATAGGTGTGTCCTCGGGAAGACGTGGTCCCAGGCAGAAGTTTGATAGGGCAGTCAAACCTCCAAAGAGGTGGTAGAAGGTCTGCCTTTTGCTTTGAAAAAAAATCCTCAAAGCCTGCATATGGAGCTGGTATGCCTGAGGAGATGGTCACCAAAGAAATCACAGAGGGTGGCACCACTCTTTGTAGACAAGTCTGATGGCAGGTAGAATCCCATTCCACCAGCTGGAGCAACCCCCAATAAAATTGGGGGGAGTGATATTGGAGCCAGGGTAAGTCCTAAGACTACTGGGTGGATAGATTTCTCTAAAACCAATAGTTTGATTTCTTCACTATGAAGGGCGCCAGTAAGGAGTTGAACTGGTTCGGTGGTCAGGGAAATTCGACCAGGTAATGGTTCCCTCCGTGGGCCCTTCATAAGACTCAATGGTGCGCGCGCACACATGCCAAGGAAGGGGTACAACCCTGGACGGCGGCGTCTCTCCGCGGGCCACGCAGAGAGGCCTGATGCGGAGCACAGGGATCTGCAACTGAAACTGAGGAACCGGGGGCTGCCCGAGGACGGAGCTGGCTGCCCACCACCGCCAGGGATGAGGAACCAGGCAATGGATTTGTCTGAGAAAGGTGAGGGGGCTGGGACGCGGGTCTGTCGTGGCTGGCACGCATAACAAGCCTGGTACTTGTGTGCATTCCAGGCTTTATGCACGTGGCCGGGCCCCTTCGAAAATTCGCTCAGTATACGCAAGGCCTGGCCACATGCATAAAGCCCAGATTTTACGCATGTAGGGCTTTTAAAATCCGGGCACTAGGTCACAGAACCTAATTAATTGTTAATTTCCTTCTGGTTAGGGAACTCCTTGGCAACATGGAATCTATACCAGGGATCTGTGGTGGCGGGGTAGCCAGTTCCGACAGCTGTAAATCTATTGTTAAGCCAATTACAGGTTTTGGCTGCCTCGGATGTGACATTCTACATTGACTGATAATACACCCAGAACAGATTTGCTACATCTGAAACACTGTTTACCACTTCAATGGCAGCAACTCATAGTTGTTAGTGGATCCCAGTGGCAGATAGTCTTTTATGGAACTGTATCTATTAATGACCTTGTGCAAACTAAGTGCAAATTAAAACCTAATCAAAATTAAAAGAAATACTAGGTGCATTAGAGATATTAATTAAATAGATTAGACTCATAGATTAGGGTACATTACTAGTCAACCATTTGGAAGGGCAAGGCTTACAGAGCCCTTCAATTGTGACATTTACGCTCCACAAGGAGCAAGGGGGTCAAGGTGGATTGGTCCACAAAAGACCACCAGGTATTTGGTAATAGTGGAGGAATGGGAGGAGACAAGTCACTTTGCCAGTAGAAGCAATTCAGGCCACAAATCTGACCATATGTTAAAGCGGCCTACTTTCTGAACCAAACAAAGATAGAAGAGGAGCAAATAATTCTTGATATTCTACTCTATGTTTAAATACTGAGAAATAATAGTATTGCAAAAGCTGCCTAAGTTATATACCTTCTTTTGGTAATATTATCAGACAGTCTACCTTTGGCCTTTTCTAAAACAAAGAGCTCGGACACTGTACACTGCTAACTTTTCAACACTCCCAATATATGCAAACACCTCTACGTAAAGCTGAATTCTTCATTTTTATAAAAGAGTCTTCCAATCAAAGGGTCCCTGGCACTCATCCATATACATTAATTTTGCTAATCTACTAGATAAGCAAGGGTAGACAAAGGAGCCAACAGCCTGCCACCACCAATGGCTGTTGAAAACCTGAGGGCTAGCATTGACAGTGCTGAGATTTCTGCACAGAGACTGCTTTCTCTCTGTCCAATCTCCTGCAACCAGGCTACAGACGCTGACCTGACATCCCAGTGGTAAGACAAGATTTTTCTGTGTTCCTGAACAGACTACTTGTGCACATCGTTTCAATGCTGATTATCAGCATGGTGAGAGGAAAAAGTCATTAACCACTAATTATATTAAAGTCAGAGAGCTGATCCTAAGAAATCAGGGGTTAGTTAGCCTATACATTAATATCTGTGAATTAAAAAATGTATGTTAACTTTTAATCAATGATCTGTTGTGCCAATTTAAAACAGTGAAAAGTGTCAGTCTTGAATCACTAAGACAATATATAAAATAGCCTCTTTCACCTTCCCAGTAAGAGAAGAGAAGAGAAGTTGCAACCCAGCTGAACCATTCCAAAAGCCAACAACACCAGAAACTGCTGCTATGGCCAGTGGGATAAACTTTAGTAGTTCCTGAATAGAAAGATACTTCCAGCTGGAGGAGAGTCTTGCAGGCATGCTAGCACCAGCATGCAGCAGAGTGATGGCGTAATGATGCCACACTCAATGCTCCTCCTCTTTCCTTATGTACTTCCTGGTTCTGAAAGGAAGCTTATAGGTGAAGATGGGTGGTCACAAACCCATAAGCACACACTCATTACATCTCCATGCTACTGTCCTGTTGCAGATTGAACTGAGAAAGGGAGAGGGACAGAAAGATGGAAGAGCAGTGGGGAGCACTGCGAGAGAGTGGTATGGAGGATGAAACAGGAGGGGGTACAGAACAACAAGGCAGAGGGAAAGAGGAAGAGAGGAATGTGGAGGAAAATTTAGGGGAGAAAATGAGGAAACAATGTGATGCAGAGAAAGACATGGAGATAGGAAAGGTAGGTACAATGAGAAACACGGAGTAGGGAGACAGGTATTGGAAGGAAAAAGGAAGCAGGAAAGGAAAAGGATGAGAGGGGGCTGGTGCAGTCAAAAGGCAGCCATCCTAAATTCCACTAATTCACTAAATTACACTTTTTAGGAGTATGCTCTTGCCTATAATCATGTGACTCTGAAAGCCAAGCAGCAGTCTTATATTCTCTTATGCTGCCAGCAGAGGTCAGCAGTAGAATGAAAGAGTGGCAGTCTGGCAGTCTCCAAGTAGGGAAGTGTTTCAAAGGCTTGTAGGAATTGTATTGTACTGTATTCAGGAACTAACGAGAGAGGGAGCAATTATAGATCTAATTCTCAGTGAAGCGCAAGATTTGGTGAGTGAGGTAATGGTGGTGGGGTCGCTTGGCAATTTGATCATAATATGATCAAATTTGAATCAATGACTGGATGAAGGATAGTAAGTAAATTAACGACTCTAGAACCAAATGTTCAAAAGGGAAACTTAGATAAAATGAGAAAAATCATTTTAAAAAAACCTGAAAGGTGCAACTACAAAGGTAAAAAGTGTGCAACAAGCATGGACATTGTTAAAAAAAAATGCCATCCTAGAAGCACAGTCCAGATGTATTCCACACATTAAGAAAAGTGGAAGATCAAACAATTGCCAGCATAGCTAAAAAGTGAGGTGAAAGACACTATTTTAGCCAAAAGATCATCATTCAAAAACTGAAAGAAGGATTCATCAGAAGAAAATAGGAGAAAGCATAAGTATTGGCAAGTTAAATGTAAGACATTGATAAGACAAGCTAAGAGAAAATCTGAAAAAATGTTGGCCATAGAGGCAAAAACTCACAATAAAAACTTTTTAAATATATCCAAAGCAGAAAGCCTGCAAGGAAGTCGGTTGGACCATTAGATGTTCGAGAGATATTAGGGGCACTTATGGAGGATAAGGCCATCGTGGAAAGATTAAACAATTTCTTTGCTTCGGTGTTTTCTAAAGGGGATGTTGGGAAGATACCCATTCTGGAGATGGTTTTCAAGGGTGATGATTCAGATGAACTGAACCTGGAAGATGTGGTAGGCCAGAATTACAAACTGAAGAGTAGTAAATCACCTGGACCGGATGGTATACACCCAAGGGTTCTGAAAGACCTAAAAAATGAAATTTAAGACCTATTTCAATTAATTTGTAAATATCATTAAAATAATCCATTGTTCCTGAAGATTGGAAGATGGCCAATGTAACCCTGATATTTAAAAAGGGCTCCAGGGGTGATCCAGGAAACTATAGACTGGTGAGCCTCACTTCAGTGCTGGGAAAAATTGTGGAAACTGTTATAAAGAATAAAATCACAAAACATTTAGATACACATGGTTTAATGGGACACAGCCAGAATGGATTTACCCAAGGAAAGTCTTGCCTCACAAATCTCCTATATTTTTTTGAAAGCATGAATAAACATGTGGACAAAGGTGAACCGATAGATGTGGTGTATTTGGATTTTGAGAAGGTGTTTGACAAAGTCCCAATTGAGAGGCTTCTAAGAAAACTAAAAAGTCATTGAATAGGAGGCAATGTCATTTTGTGGATAGAAAGCTAGATAAAAGACAGGAAACAGAGAGTAGGATTAAATGGTCTGTTTTCACAGAGGAAAAAGATAAAACAGTGGAGTGCCTCAGGGATCTGTACTTGGACTGTTGCTTTTTATTATATTTATAAATGATCTGGAAAGGTGTATGATGAGTAAGGTGATCAAATTTGCGAATAACACAAAATTATGCAGAGTAGTTAAATCTCAAACAGTTTGTGATAAATTGCAGGAGGACCTTGTGAGACTAGAAGATTAGGCTTCTAAATGGCAGATTAAATTTAATGTAGACAAGTGCAAAGTGATACATATATGGAAAAATAACCCTTGCTGTAGTCACACAATGTTAGGTTCTATCTTAGGGGTTACCACCCAGGAAAAAGATCTAAGTGTCATAGTGGATATTACATTGAAATTGTCAGCTCAGTGTGCTGTGGCAATCAAAAAAGCAAACAAACAGAATGTTTGGAATTATTAGGAAGAGAATGGCAAATAAAACAATGGATGTCATAATGCCTCTCTATTGCCCCATGGTGAGATCACAACTTGAATATTGTGTGCAATTCTGATCACTGCATCTCAAAAAAGATATAGTTGTACTGGAGAAACTGGAGAGAAGGGCGACCAAAATGATAAGGGACATGGAAAGGCTGCCCTATAAGGAAAGTCTAAGGAAGCCATGGCTGTTCAGTTTGGAGAAGAGACGTTGAGGGGGAATATGATAGAGGTCTACAAAATCCTGAAAGGACTTGAACAACTTAATATAAATTGGTTATTTACTCTCTCAGATAATAGAAGGACTAGGGCGCACTCCATGAAGTTAGCAAGTAGCTCATTTAAAACAAATTGAAGAAATTTCTTTTTCGCTCAGCACATAGTTAAGCTTTGAAATTCATTGCCAGAGGATGAGGTTACAGTAGTTAGTGTAACTGGGTTTAAAAAAAGGTTTGGAAACATTCCTAGAAGACAAATCCATAAACTGCTATTAATTAATAAGCAATAGTAGCTTGAGATTTATTTAATGTTTGGGTACTTGCCAGGTACTTGTGACTTGGACTGGCTACTGTTGGAAACAGCAGACTGGGCTTGATGGACCCTTGGTCTGATCCAGTATGGCATATCTTATGTTCTTATATTAAACTTAGGGAGGAAATGGACAGGCTGAGAGAGGAGCAGATTCAATAGAGAATGTGACACCATATTGAGGTACAAAAGCAGGAGAGACCAGTATAGTGTCTTAGCAGATAAAGAAAATAGTGTGAAAGGGAGCTTTGGAAAGAGTCTGGGGGTAATTGTGGGATTAAGACAGTAAAATAGGTTACTGGGCATGGGTATTGGGACAGGCTGGCAGAGCAATATTGGAGGACTTAGAAATGTTCTGGAAACGCAGAATCATGAGATGCAGTCTTACAATCTCTGCATTCCCTTCTTTCACAGACAAAGTCTCCTCACCATGTTTTTCTACACTGGCTTTTTTCTCCTCTTTTTTGCCTGTTTCTCTCTTTTTTTTTAAATTTATTTTTATTGAATTTAAAAAATATAAAACAAGAATATCTTGCTACAGAAAAAGAATTTCATGATGAATCAAGTAAATAGGGGGAAAAAAATAACAAAAGAGCAAAACCAAATATAAAATGAATCCTTTAGGGAACCAAAATCTTCCGAGTTCAAACAAAATAAAGAAATAAGGTAAAAGGAAATCAAGTAAAAGGGAGGAAGCAGCATTACCTTACAGAAATAGGAAGAATAATGTTGATTAGGGTTCCCGATGAGCCTTGAAGTGTTAGAAAAATCACAATTGAGAAGGCTCAAAGAAAATATATTTAATATTGTTCAACTGTAAAATATATTTACAAAGAAATCGAATTATGAAGGAAGTGCCAAGGGCCAAAAGCTCTGAACGCATAGGGGTAGATTTTAAAAGGAGCGCGCGCGGCGTACATATAAGCGCACTACCCGGTGTGCACACATGTAAGCACGATTTTATAACTTGCACACACAAGCGCGCGCAAGTTATAAAATCAGGGGTCGGCGCGCAAGGGGGTGGACAATTGGGCACCTTGTGTGCGCCGAGCCCGGCTGCCTTCCTCCGTTCCCTCCCCCCTAACCTAACCTTCCCACTCCTTCCCCTAACCTTTCACCCCCTAGCCATACTCTAACCCCCCCAAATGTTTATCTTACCTTTTGTGCCTGACACAGCGGCAAATGGCTGCTGTGTCAGGGGCCTCTGGACCCGCCCATGCCCCACCCCTGGGCAGCCCCTTTAGTAAAGCCCCAGGACTTACATGCGTCCCGGGGCTTTACGCGCATCGCTGGACCTTTTTAAAATAGGCTCGGTGCGTGTAAATCCAGAGGATTTACGTGCATAACCTTTTGAAAATCTGGCCAATAGCAAGAAAATTTTTCCTACCAGTCTAAGTCGCTCTGGAAAGATCGGGAAAAAGACAAATTTTCTTACCATAAAATAAAGCTGTTCTGTTCCTAAAGAAAAGCTTCATTATTGAATCTCTGCCTTGGGAGAAGTCAAAAGTAATAATAAAGGTTCCTCTATATAACACTTCTGCATCAGTAGAACTTTCCAAAACATCTGTAAGATTCAGAGTCGATGCTTGACCATCTTCATCTTTAGGGGTAATACCTCAAAAACGTTTCAGCTCGTTTTCATTTTCGGTCCAGGAGTGGGCCATTTTGAGTTCACATTGGGATCATTGTTTTTTTCTTTCATTGGTAATTTTGATTTAAAAAAAAAAAAACAAAACCCTGCTCCAACCCTTCCCATTTACTAAAATATGGAACCCCCCCCACCAGCAGAGCCCCTTCCCAACCTCCTCAGGACTCACCAAAAATCCCAGGTAGTCTAAGGGGGGGCCTGGAAGCTCTGGCCAGCAGCAGCCATCAGTCAAAATGGCGCTGGCAGCCCTTTACTCCTACCATTTGACAGGGGCTGCTCAATGGCACCGGTAGCCTCTGTCACATGGTAGGGGCAAAGGGCAGCCATCACAAGTCTGACTAATGGTAGTCGGCAGTCCAAGAATGGGAGGCTGCTCCATGGGCCCTCCGCTAGACTACTAGGGATTTTTGGCAAGTCCTGGAGGGGGGGTCAGCGGGGTCAGGAGAGAGCTCTGCTGGTGCGAGCTCCTTATTATCAGAAATGGGAAGGATTGGAGTGAGTTTGGGGTTTTGGGAGGTTTTTTAAGGTACATTTTTTAAAGCCCCCCCCCCTCCAAAGGAAAAAAAACTAGGACAAACCACACATAATTTTGTGATTTTTCCTATCTTTTTTTTTAAATTTCCAAAATGGAATGAAATAGGAAATGTCAACTTTATTTTCTATTTTGTTGCAGAAGAATTCCTACACCTTTTCTTCATGCCCTTCTTCCACAAAAGATGGTAAAAAAAAAAAAAAAGGCTTTGGAAATAGGAAGATGTGAATCTGAGGGTAACTGGAAAATCTTCACTAGGGATACTCAGGGGTAACTTCAGAAAATTCAAAGATCTTATACTAAATATTGTGAGAAATTTGCTGAATTCTCAGTCCTCCTTAAGGCCAAATAATATGATTGCGAAATCTCAGTTTGTTTAGTAGCAACCCAATCCGTGCACTTCTCCAAACGCCCAACTCTCTACAACTGTGTGCTCAAAGAAAGTTCATTGGAGTGAAATTTCTTATATATTTCAACAGTCAAAATGGCCATAGAAGAAACTGCTCCACAGGGACTCCATGTTGCTAGTGGCAGGCATCTCGGGCAAAAGTCTATTCAAAAAGCCAATGAGCACAGATAAAAAACATCCCCAGACGGGGAACTCATGCCAACAGCACCATCAGCTACACCCAGAGCTATTCCTGCACCTTCAAACCTCTTCCCCCACAGAAGCTATCAACACGGTGAGACCCTGGAGTGGATTCCTTCAGCGGTCGCTCCACTCTGTGCATCTTGGCACGTCACTGCCAACGACAATGTTTCTCCTCCAAAATCATCAGGAAACAGACGAGCAGGGGCCGCTGCAGAGCCCGGACTCAGTGTGGTTTCAAGATCTGACTGGAGGGTAAGCTCATTCTATATCATTCAAGGACTCCATACCGGGTATGACTGAAGCTGCTCGCACCAGGAATCCTCCTATGGTCTACCATACAGGAATTATCCAAGGGGGAGACTGAAGGACTAGCCCAGAAATTCCCTCTCCTCTTCACCATTTCTCAGAATGAGGAAGAAAATTACAACAAGAAAAGAATAAGGCAGAAAAGAGCTCCTGATGCGTCCTCCCTTCATTCCACAATCTTGGTTCCTTCTACTTTCTCTCAGTTTTTTCAAGATATTCTTCTTCTGTCTTCTTCTTTCTGAGATCCCTGCTATCATTCTGAATGCTAATTTTTTTAACCATATCTTTTCAATTACTTCTTTTGAAAACCAGATTAGTCTGTTTTTCTTACTGTTTGCATTTATATTCTTAACATAAATATTTGTTGCCCCTCTAATGGTTGCTTTCAGTTTATCCCACTGTTCTTCCTCTTCACAAGACTCCTCCAACTCTGCCAGTGACTCCTAAGATATTACCTATCTTTATAAAGCTTGCATTTTTAAAAGTCCAAGGCCCTGATCTGTGTGTGATACATCTCTGCTTTTGAAAGAGACAAATTAGGAAAAAGGATAGAATAAAAAAAACAATTATCTTGGAGCCAGAGACAATGGTTAGAGAAGAAATTTTCAGAAAAAGAATATATCATCACTGTTTACATCTAAACATGATATAGGATACGAGTGCTAAACAGTCTTTGAAAAGATATCTATGAAAAGTCAGCATTGCAAATAGTGCAGCTGACCCTGGAACAATAATACATCTCCTGTGGGGAAGTGTAAATTGGAAAATATAGCAAACTGGACGGCTTCTGATCCCTACAAAGAACCTAAACCCCAGAATACCTCACCTTGATTACACAAGTGAAACTCAGGTAGATCTTCACCAAATGCAGATTGAAAAGTCAGTGTGTTAATGCTTTCGCAACTATCAACATGTTTCCTTCTTCCCCATTTGTATTACCATGCAAAGAGTTTGTGCTTTGTTTAATTGAAATGCATAATAAACATAAAATTTAAAAAGCAATAACTCCCATAATCTAATTAATGCACATTCTCAGTAATTTAATGTACATAAATTAGCTTGCTAAAAATGATAATGCAAAAATGTGATAATGGGGTAATGAGATGGAAATCTATACAAAACAGTTCATTACCCATCAGTGCAGTGAAAAAGTAGGCAAGCTAATTCCTTTGCAGATGCATTAATGCAAAAAGCATAACTACACTTAAGGGAGATGAAATAAGTTTTTGCAATAACATCCATAGGTAAAGTGTGTGTGTAGTTTAATGTTTGTCTCATTTGCACGTTATTAGTATTAATCATTAGTACAAAAATTAATGACAGATGTTACAATTGTTAGTACACTAGCACCTAACAAGTAAATTTTTAAAAAAGGAGCACACGTACCGGCACGGAAACAGAGATAGGTTTAATTTTAAATCATGTGTACATATCATTTAAAATATCCCTGCTGCATGTATGTAGTCTTTATGTGCATATTTTAATAACATGTTCACACAATTGACCAAGTGGAGAGAGAGAGAGAGAGCGAGCAAGTGAACCTCTGTTAGAGAGACAATATGACACTCTATATATCTCCCACTATAACCACTGTAAGAGGGGCACTTTCAATTCAGGGTGGGTTTGGAGGGGGGCAGTGTTATGTTGGTCTGCCGAGGGTGCAAAGTTCTGTAGACTCTTGTAACACTGACTCCAAAAATCCACCCTGAATTAAAGTGCCCCTCTTACAGTGTGAGATATATAGAGTGTCATATGGTCTCTCTAACAGAGGCTCACTCTCCTCCCCCCCCCCCCCCACCCATGTTCAGGACCTCTCTGGTTCCTTGATCCATAAGCCCACACATAAATCCAAACCTTGTTCCTCATCTAGACCAGCAGTACACAGGTAACATGCCAACATGCACCTTTGCCAACATGCAGCCTTTGCAAAATTCAAGTTTACACACATAAGTCTTGGCACCACCCCTTTTCCTCCTTCTTATTCTTGATACACCACAGGTATGTACATGCGTATTTCACGGCTTCTTAAAATTTACGTTGCTTGCATGCGGCCCACATACGTATGTATGGGGCTGCTTTTGTGCGAGCAATGCTTTTATAATCTACCTTTAAGTGAGCAGAAATTAGAAACGGAAATATGCCGACAAAAAAATGAAATGGAAACCCCCATGAGGTCAGACTCTGCATGTGATGCCATAGTGGAAAAACAGAACTAGATTAGCTGAAGAAAGGTAGTTTTACCAAAAAATATGTACAAGAAACAGCCAAAAAACAAATGCCTTCCCACTATTGTATTTAACATGCTGTATTGACATTAATTCTAGATTACATTACACTACGTACAATCTAGAATTAATGTCAATATAGGTTTGGCCACTAAGATTAAATTCAAAGAAGTGCAGAGGCATTCATTTAAGGAACAAAAATCAAAAGGAACATTACATGATGGGTGCGAGAGACTGATGTATACAGGCCAGTAGAGAAACCTCAGGATAACATGATACAAAAGTTTAAATACATGAAAGGTATTAATAATGGAGAAGAACAAATCTTTTCAGTGGAGAGGAAGCTGGACAACTATCAGTAAAAGATATGATGCTCCAAGGGGTAGACCCAGGAACATCAGGAAATATGTTTTTACAGAAAGGGTGGTGGAAGCTTGGAATGCCCTCCCATAAGAGATGGTGAAGAATGGCAATGGAATCCAGAAGGGCATGGGATAAACATGAAGGATTCCTAGTGGCTAGATCATGGAAACGAAGAACCAAGATAACAGGAGGTAACTTTCGGTGTAACATATGCTGGGCAGACTGGACAGACTATTTTGGTCTTTATCTGTGGTCTTTATCTGCCTTCATTTACTATGTTACTATGTACTGCCCTTTTCTCAAGAAGGGACCCAGAGCAATTTACATCATAAAATACCAAAATGGTTTATATAACAAAGCAATAAGATTCATCAAATACAATGTCCTTGTATATGCTTTTCTTTCCCATCAGTGATATATATTAGAGATGTGCTTCGGGTAAAAATTTTGTGTCGGGCCCCCCCACCGTGGGAATTTCGTTTTTCCTGCGGTGCAGGGTTTTCTTTTTCGGGGGCCCCGATTTTCGGGCAGTGTGCACTAACCTGGCAGAGTTAGTGTGCACTATCGGGAGTTAGTGCGCACTAACGGGAGTTAGCACGCACTAACTCCCGTTAGCGCGCACTAACTCAAAAATGAATTTTTCCCGAAATTTCGGAAAAAATTCAATCGTTTTTTGGTTCTCCCAAACCATTTCGAATTAGGCAATTTCATTGACATTTTACATGTAAAACTACTATAAACCACTCCCCTTCTTCAATGGATCAATCTACTGATGCTAAGTAATTCAAAGTATACCAAATTGTTAATTTGTAAAACTATTTACACAATATGGCTCAGCATGTTTGCATAACTATAGCTGTGTCCCTTAAATATCAATAGCTGCCAACTTGAGAAGCATTAATTACTATATATTAAGCATGCAGATTTTTTAGACATACTTTTTGCGAAACAGAATATTACTTTCCAGCTCGACTTCCTCTTTAGTTTTTTCTGTCCCTCGTCCCTGCAGTCGATGAGCCCTCTCTTCAGGGCTGAGGGTCAGTAATACTACAAGATCAGGCTTGAGCAGATCTTCAGGCCACTGATACACTTCATGGTGATGCCCAGGCAGGTTATGCAGCCCTCCACTAACTTCCGTGGCAAGTGCATAGGCAGCAGTACTGTGCCAGTACCTACCAGACAAACAGTAAATTAGCACAGAAAAAGATACATGAACAGACAACTTATAAGCAAACTGTGCAGTCCAAGTAATCTTATGTGTTCAGAATGAGTTTCCACCATTTCTTAAAGCTTCCGAAGGTACACATGTGTAGTGCACTACTTCAAACGATGACCACACCGAGGCAACTGAAGGGGCAAATGTCAAAACAGACAGCAAGGTTGCTAAGCCCACAGGGAGTTTTACCTGCAGACTTTGCACTGTTCCCAAAGGAAAGCGCAAGCATACTTTCTCTTTGAAAACTGCCTAGGGAAAAAAGTATGTACACAGGTTTGCACTCATTTTTTCTGCAGGTACGTTTTCGCTTCGAAATAACCCGCATACATTTGAAAACTGTTCATTTCATGCATGCATACAATAAATCAAGACAGCAATATTATATACGTCCTTCCCTCCTCCGACATAATCTCATTTTTGACCCTGCCTGTTTTTTCTATTTGTAAAGGTTTATGGCTTGTTGATCCCCGGGCATACTTTTACCCATAGAAAAAGTGGGCTGTTTTCAGACAAGCAATTAAACTAGGAAAACGACTTTTGAAAACTGTGCTCTACAGAAGTGTTTTCCAACCCTCTTCTGGAGGCACACCTAACCAGTTGGGTATTCAAGATATCCAATGTATACAAATATTTCTTATGCATATTCATTGAGGCAATCTGAAAATCCAACTGGCTAGGGATGCCTCCAGGAGAGGGTTGAAAAACAATACTCTATAGTATACTTCATTCCCACAATTAGTGACAGTAATTAAATATCAGGTACCAGGACAGAGGGCAACAGAGCACACTGAATAATACAAGGATAGGATAGGTAAGTTTAAGGAGAACAAGTTATTCTGGGCTTAGCACCATGCTGCTAGGAGGAAGGGGAGAAAATCCTGGGCTTTTTTCCTCATGTTCCTGCTGTCCGGACTTTAATCCCTCCCACCCTATCCCTCACCAACACACCCTAGAGCCTGCCTTTCTTAAATACTCTTCCAAGGGCATAACTCAAACTATCACTCAATTAAATTAATTGGTGAAAAAAGGAATCCTTTAGAGTCATTAAATATAACATAGTTGTTCCAAGAAGGCACACCCCCGTCCACCCTAAGGGGGAAAAAAATTTACCTGCTAACTCATTGTCTCCCTTTGACCCTGAGAAAAAAAAATGAAAGGCCATAATATATCAGCACTATGCGCTTTAGTGAAACCACTCTACCTATACAGGTGATTTGGGGTAGATGAAATCCATTACCATCAAAGCCAAACTATACAAGGTATCTTATCACTATCTCCCTGCAAACCAACAGGTCATTTATCAAAATGCATTAGGGCGTTATTGCACGGTAGAGCCCTAACGCCCGCGATAACACCATAACGCACATGACAAATACCGCATCGTGAAATGCGTATCAAAAATTTAAAATTAGTATTTGAGTGGGAGGAGTTTGGGTGGAGTAAATGGAAATGAGGGTTGGTTAATGTGGCATGCGATTAAAGTAACACACGCTATTGCAGGATTTAACTGCACCTTTTTTCTGTGTATTATGCATGCATTAGCCATGCGTTACTGGCCTAAACATTACAAATGCCAGTTCAGGAGGTGAGGGGGAGAGGGAGGAGAGAGAGCGCCTCTGTGGAGGCTCATTTTTATTCAAACTTTTTATACCACTGTAAAAGGGGGCATTATAAACTCAGGGTGAGGTTTGAGGGACAGTCTTACATGCACAGTCATACGAACGAACAGTACAGTTACAATCAGTGAAGATTTAATATGATTTGGAGTTATGAAAGGTGAAAGAAGAGTAGATATCTACCATGTTTTCTCTACCTAGCTTGATGCACTCTCAACCTAGCTGCAATCAAGCTAGATAGAGAGTATGTTGTACAAATCTTATGTTATTTCACCTTTCATCACTCCAAATCACATTAAATCTTCACTGATGGTAACTGTGCTGTTTGTACGTATGACTGTGCATGGAAAACTGGCTCCAAAAACCCAGTGTGCAATGTGAAAATTACATGCGGTGTGATAATGGTATCGTGTGTTGAAGTAAATACCTATGCATAAGAAATTGACATACTGGGTCAGACCAAGGGTCCATCAAGTCCAGCATCCTGGTTCCAACAATGGCCAATCCAGGCTGCAAGTACCTGGCAAGTACCCCAAAACTAAGTAGATCCCATGCTTATGATGCCAGCTGTTCCCTAATTCAACTTGATTAATAACAGTTAATGGACTTCTCATCCAAGAACTTATCTAAACCTTTTTCAAACCCAGCTACACAAACTGCACTAACCATATCCTCTGGCAACAAATTATACAGCTTAATTGTGCATTGAGTGAAAAAAATGTTCTTTGACTAATTTTAAATGTGCCAGATGCTAACTTCATGGAGTGCCTCCTAGTCCTTCTATTATCTGAAAGAGTAAAATAACCGATTCACATTTAAAGGTTCTAGACCTCTCATGATTTTAAAGACCTCTATCATATCCCCTTTCAGCTTTCTCTTTTCCAAACTCAACAGCCCTAACCTGTTTAGACTTTCCTCATTGGGGTGCTGTTGCATTCTCTTTATCATTTTGGTCGCCCTTCTCTGTACCTTCTCCATCGCAATTATATATTTTTTGGGATGTGGCGACCAGAATTGTACACAGTACTCAAAGTGCAGTCTCACCTTGAAGCGATACAGAGACATTATGACATTTTCCATTTTATTTACTAATCCTTTCCTAATCATTCCTAATATTCTGTTTGCTTTTTTTCCCTGCCACAGCACACTGAGCCAACAATTTCAATGTATTATCAACTATGATGCCTAGATCTTTTTCCTGGGTGGTAGCTCCTAATATGGAAACTAACACCATGCAACTATAGCATGGGTTATTTTTCCCTATATGCAACACCTTGCACTTGTCCACATTAAATTTCACGTGTCATTTGGATGCCCAATCATAATCTTGCAAGGTCCTCCTGCAATTTATCACAATCCGCTTGTGATTTAACTATACTGAATAATTTTGTATCATCTGCAGATTTGATTACCTCATTCGTTGCATTCCTTTCCAGATCATTTATAAATATATTGAAAAGCACCAGTCCAAGTACAGATCCTGAGGAACTCCACCGTTTACACTTTTCTACTGAGAAAATTGACCATTTAATCCTACTCTCTTTTTCCTGTCTTTTAACCAGTTTCTAATCCATGAAAGTACATTGTTACGCTTGGGCTGTGTTCTGGTGCTGTGAATACCACCCAGAAGGGTGGCTCCAGGTGGAGAGAGACAGGGATGGCTGGAAACAGTGTCTGGGTCCAGGCTGGGTCAGGGCAGGCGGCAAGTAGCAGTGTCAAAGTCCAGGCTGGGTCAGGGCAGGCGGCAGATAACAGTGTCTGGATCCAGGCTGGGTCAGGGCAGGCGGCAAGTAGCAGTGTCAGAGTCCAGGCTGGGTCAGGGCAGGCGGCAGATAACAGTGTCAGAGTCCAGGCTGGGTCAGGGCACCTAGTAGTAAGACAAAGAGCACGAAGGCCACACACACACATACGGCAGAGCAGAGAGCCCGAAGCCCACACACACACACGCACGGCAGGGCAGAGGGCCCGTAGGCCACACACGGACACAGGGCAGAGAGCCCGAAGGCCTCACACACACACACACACGGCAGGGCCGAGGGCCCGTAGGCCACACACAGACACAGGGCAGAGGGTCTGAAGGCCACACACGGACACACGGCAGAGCAGAGGGCCCATAGGCCACACACGGACACAGGGCAGAGAGCCTGAAGGCCTCACACACACACACACGGCAGGGCAGAGCGGAAGGCCCGAAGACCATACACAGCACAAGGTAAGGTAAAGCAGGGTAGAAGGCCCGAAGGCACACACAGCGCAAGGCAAGGCAAAGCAAGGTAGAAGGCCCGAAGGCCGCGCAAGGCAAGGCAAGGCAAGGCAAAGCAAGAAAGAAGGCCCGAAGGCCGCGCAAGGCAAGGCAAGGCAAGGCAAAGCAAGAAAGAAGGCCCGAAGGCTGCGCAAGGCTAGGCAAAGCAAGGTCCAAGGACCACACGCACAGCAAGCAAGGAAGGCTAGAGCAGGGAGCCCAGGCGAGCTCGATGCCGAAGCCCCGAGGGAACTGTCAGGCAGGGTTATAAAGGAAAGCCCAGAACATAGAGTGAACAAGGGAGATGGACTGGGCTTTTCAGGAGAGCCAGCTCTAGAGGGACCCCTGGTGGTGAGGCAGTTGCACAGCAGCCATAGCCGTAACATACATTGCTTCCTATACTATGACTTTTTAGTTTTCTTAGAAGCCTCTCATGAGGAACTTTGTCCAATTCCTTCTGAAAATCCAAATACACTACATCTACCAGTCCACCTTTATCCACATGTTTATTAACCCCTTCAAAAAAAATGAAGCAGATTTGTGAGACAAGTCTTCCCTTCGGTAAATCAATGTGATTGTGTTCCATTAAACCATGTCTTTCTATAAGCTTTGTGATTTTGATCTTTAGAATCATTTCCACTATTTTTCCCAGCACTGAAGTCAAGCTAACTGGTCTATAGTTTCCTGGATCACTCCTGGAGCCCTTTTAAAATATTGGGGTTACATTAGCCATCCTCCAGTCCTCAGGTACAATGGAAGATTTTAATGAAAGATTAGTGCATACCATCTGATCTGGTTGATTTGCAACATCTTCCAAGTTTACAGTGATTTGGTTCTGTTCATCTGACTCATCTCCCTTGAAAACCATCTCCATGACCAGTATCTCCCCAACATCCTCTTTACTACAGAGGCAAAGAATGAATTTAGTCTTTCCGCAATGGCCTTATCTTCCCTAAGAGCACCTTTAAACCCTTGATTATCTAATGGTCCAACCGAGTCCCTCGCAGGTTTCCTGCTTTGGATATATTTTTTAAAGTTTATTATAAGTTTTTGCTTCTTCTATGGTGAACTTCATTTCAAATTCTCTCTTAGCCTGTCTTATCTAGTTTTACACTTAACTTGACATTGCTTATACTTTTTCCTATTTTCTTCAGATGGATCCAATTTTTGAAGGATGTGTTTAGGATAAAATAGTAGGGATGTGCATTCATTTGCAACGAAATAGGAAATAAAGACGATATTCCCTGTTTTGTTGCGTTTCAGGGGGCCGACAAAACGATAGGAAAACCCACCTATTTGCTGATGACTTCCAACTCTGCATCAAAATGGGATCTGAAAAAACTTCATCCATTACTAATTTCAATAACTGTCTTACAGAGGTAGCCCAATGGCTTAGTAAATGCAAACTCCTGTTGCTCAGCCACCAAGGTCAACCCCTATACTAGCAAGTACCACTTTACATCCTAAGAAATCAGTACAAAGTATAGGGGTTCAACTCAACAAAAATCTCACAATGGAATCCAAAATTTCAAAAGTATTTGGGTCCTCCTTCATGTATCTAGGTCAGATTCACCAACTATGTAGTTTCCTTGATAAATACAAACTTGTTATATCACTCCATGTGTTAATTACCAGCCATATCGATTACTGCAGTTTCTTCTAGGGATGTGAATCATTTTTATAACAAATTGAAATATCATACGATATTTCTAAATTCGTTATATATCGGGTAAAAAAAGAAACGATCACTTTTCCCCCCGAATTTTCGTAAAAATCGTTTTTTGGGTTAGTGCGCACAAAAAAACATTTAGTTTTGTTATTTTTTGTTACTTTTTTGCTATTTAGTTTTGCTATTTTTTGTTAGTGCGCACTAACCCGAAAACCGATTTTTCATGAAAAAAAACCAACAGCGATCCGTGGGAAAACGAGATTTTCCCGCGGCCAGACGAACCCGAAAGCGGGAACGATCAGGCACTCGATTCACATCCCTAGTTTCTTCTTTAATGACATCTCACAATACAGTCTGAAGTGCCTCTAGCTCCTTCAAAGTACTGCCATGAGAATTTTGGTAGGTGCAAAGCACATGATCATATCAAGCTATTCTACATCATCTTCAATGGCTCCCAGTAGAAAGCAAGATAAAATGTAAAACTCTTTGCTTTGAATTCAAATGCTTGAATAAACAGGCCCCTGAATATCTCTCTCAACTTCTCTCCCCTTACATGCCCTCAAAGTAACTCTGGTCCAGCGAAATGGCTCTTCATTCTTCTCCTCCCCTGATGCTGTCAGACTTTCCTGCTGTTATGCAAAAATTTGGAACAAAGTACAATTAACCATGCACCTGGAGCCATGCTTATGTTAAGTTCATGGAAAATCTAAAGCATGGCTTTTCACTCAGGCCTTCCCCTAGGACCCACATCTTTGACTTTGAACCCTCTACGAAGGACTGTGTTATACGCAACAGGGACACAACTTGGTCTTGAAACTATCCACAATTGGGATTTCCTATACTGGATCTCAATTCTTCATTAATTGCAAATTCTGATTTGACTGTAAGCTATTCTACTTTACTTTAATTTAAATTTATTGTGATCTACCTTGAGATTAACTTTGGGAAAAGGCAGAATATCAAATGTTTATAAATCAATAAATCAACAATAAATATTTACATCACAAACACATGAATATGTGTCTTGACTTGCAATATTTTCCATATATTTTATTCTAAATATAAAAGTTTATTTTATCTATAATGGCATATGATTTATTATACAAAAAGTCTACAATGCTGAAATCATAAATGGATGATCTGGTCAAGAGAAGATTTGGAATTGTTCTTGTACCTTTCCATATTGCACTGGAATGATGGAAGATTCAGAAGATGGAGGGTTTATCTCAGCTGGAATAACCATTTCAAAATCTGAATTCCTTCTTCCTCCAAGTCTCAATGACAAGGCATATACAGATTCAGTTTTAACTAAAGCAAAGGCCTAGATTAATCTCTACCTAGCTGCAATCAAGCTAGATAGAGAGCAAATGCTACAAATCTATTCTTCTTTTACCCTTCATCACTCCAAATCACATTAAATCCTCACTGATGGTAACCTTGCTGTTCGCACGTATGACTGTGCATGTAAAACTACCCCCTGAAACCTCACCCCGAGATACTAGTGCCCCCCTCTTACAGTGGTATAAATAGTAAACTTTTTTGTGAGTCTTTCTCTCCCCCATCGGATAAAAACCTTTGAACTCCCGGTATATAAAAATCCATAAATAAATAAATAAATAGTAACGCTTACCGATGCGGTATCAGGAAAATTAGCCTAACCGCACCCTTTTTTTTTTTTTATCGCGAGTACTATTTTTGTAGCAAAATGATGAATCTAGGTCTAAGTTTGTACCTGAGGAAACAGAGGGTGATGGGAGCAAGGTCACAAGGAGCAGCAGTGAGATGTGAACCCTGGTTCATAGGCCCCTGCTCTAACCACTAGCCTACTTACAGGCTCAGGGAAGGGCTGAACCCTGGGTGTGAGTGCTTGGGAGGGGCTTAGGACAGAACAAGAACAGGTTTGGGAATCCAACAGGTTGCAAGCAGGAATAGCAACTGGCAGCAGGCTGGAGTAGCAAGCCAGGACAGGAGTAAGGAACAAGTTGCACACCGAAGCAGCCTACGTAGTCAAGTTGGAACTGTGGGCTGGGAGCTGTGGCCAGGAACAAGTTGCACACTAAAGCAGGCTTTGATAATAAACTGGACTTGCAAGCCAGCAAATGGAGTCAAGAACAAGTTGCACACTAAAGCAGGATGGAATAGTAAGTTGCAGGCTAAAAGTCAGGAATAGGTCATAAATTTGTGATAAGAAGTTCAGTAGAAAGCAGTAGAAAAGCTTTTGGATTGCTGTCAACAGCTTCCTGCTTTTCAGCAACCCCTTTTAGCTGAGCCTCAGCGAATCCCTACTGCCCAGAGCTGTGGCCTAAAGGTCTCTCTGAACGAGTCTTCCTTCCTATTGTGTCTGCTTACAATCAGGGTCCCAGCTGGTCTAAAGCTTAGGACTCCTCTTTTCAGCTCTGACACTAGTTCAAGCCCCTGTGAAGGTCTTGCCCAAACAGCAGGACAGGAATAAATAGGGATCACTGCTACTCCACTCACACTTCTGGACCCCAATGAAGGGGTAAGAGAATGTTCAAACTCTGTCAAAATTAAACTTTGGTTTTGTTTGTTAAGACTGTAAATAAAATAAATAATAGTTCTGTTTTCATGTCTACCATTGTAACACTTCCATTTATTAAGAATGTTTGTCCACCTTGTGACACTCGTTACAATTATGAATGCTTTACCTGTAAACCATTATGAACTAGTGATTGTCTCAAGGAATGACGGCATATAAAACATTTAAATAAATAAATAGATAGATAAATAAATAAATAAAAGCAATGAAACAAAAACACATTTTTAATAATACTATATTGTATCATTTTAATGACATTTACTTTCAGGGAACACTCCCCTTTACAAAAAGATTCTGATGAAAAATACTGTTAGAGATTAGCATATCTAATATTTTATATTCAAGTGAAAATTTTAGTAGGATGTGAGTCCAGAAATATAAAAGTTTGTTATCAGTTTGTAGTCAATAACCAAGTACATAAAATTTTGTATCTCTAGAACACCTTTCCAATTTTAGCTCAAGGTGGTTTGCAATATTTTTTCAGGTACAATAAGTACCTGCCCCTCAGCAGTTTACAATCTAAGGGCCTCATTTTCCAATATTGCATGGTATCACATGAAATACCAAAAAGGGGTGTTACCTTATGAAAATAAGCATGTGTATTGCAAAAACAGCTATGCAACATGCTCTTAGTGCAAATTGCACTATTAACCCAATGTGAGCTACATTGCCAGTATATATCACAGTTCATGATGTTTCCAGACAGCCTGTTTCAGTATCCTGCAGGCTGAGAGAGAGTGAGAGAACAAGAGAGTGAGAGAGCACCTTGCCATAGTGTCTCCTCCCTAGACAGGTATTTCTATCCCTATGGTAGGCCCACCTAGTAACTCGAGGTGGGGTTTAGGTATTAGTGTAGGGGGTTGGGGGCCACTTTCACATTCAACATGAGACGTACGAACAGAACAGTGGTCTCTTGTGAAGATTTGCTGGCCTTTGGAGTGAGGAAACTCACTCCAAGATGAGATTTGGACAATGTTCTCTCCACCTAGCTTGTTGTTGCCCAAGTAGAGTGTCCATCAAGCTAGGTGGAGAGAACATTGCCCAAATCTCATCTTGGAGTGAGTTTCCTCACTCCGAAGGCCATCAAATCTTCACAAGAGACCACTGTTCTGTTTGTACGTCTCATGTTGAATGTGAAAGTGGCCCCCAACCCCCTACACTAATACCTAAACCCCACCTCGAGTTACTAGGTGGGCCTACCATAGGGATACAAATACCTGTCTAGGGAAGAGACACTATAGCAAGGTGCTCTCTCTCTCACTCTCTCACTCTCTCTCAGCCTGCAGGATACTGAAACAGGCTGTCCAGAAATTTGTATTCACAAATCATGTTAATGGCTGTTAGTGTGATTTGTGGAATTATCTCCTGCAGTAACTCCTTGGAAAATGACCCCCTAAGGCCTTGATTTATCAAAATGCACTAAATATCACATACAATAGGAAAAGGGGTGTGTTTTATGGTAATAGGCAGTTTATCACAATTTGCACTAATACCTATGCAAAGTGCAATAACTTTTTCACACTTTGCAATAAGGGCCAGAATTGTTGTATTTCCTATATACAACCACTGGGGGGGGACCATGTTTAGTAGTTTTAAGCCCCTGGAGAGCCAGCCTAGCTATCAGGCCCCTTCTATAACCACAGTGTGGGGAGGGAGAGAGAGAGAGAAAGAGAAGCTAAAAGGCCCGCCTAGTAGTTAGGTATTTATACCTCTATAGGAGGCCCACCTAGTTATTCAAGGTGAGGTTTAGGTATTAGTGTAGGGGTTAGGGGCCACTTTGACATTCAGAGTGAGATGTATGAACAGAACAGTTCACTCTTGTGAAGATTTGATGTCCTTTGGAGTGAAGAAACTCAACCAAAGATGAGATTTGTACAATGTTCTCTCAACCTAGCTTGATGTTACCCAGGTAGAGAGTCCATCAAGCTAGGGCCCTGACAGCTAGGCTGGCTCTCCAGGAGCTTAAAACAGCATTCCGCATGTGTTAAAGGTGCTTAACGAATGTGAAAACGTCATATAGCACTTTGATAAATGACTCCCTAAGTGGGTACAGGAGGTAAAGGACTCGCTGAAGGTCACAAGGAATGTCAATAAGAGACGTAGGATTTGGATACACTTCCCTGTTTCACAGCATATTCCTCCAACCATATAACTACTTGCTTTGATATTTTTCATTCGCTTCCCCTAATCCTCCCAGCAGTGAACAATCAAGAGTAAAACACTTGCACAGAAATCCACATACCTGGCACTACTCTGAACTGAACCTTATGAACAAAAAAAATAACAGAAGTAATAGATTTTTTTTTTAAGAATCTTTATATTTCAAATTGCTGCTCAGCTTCATGGCAAGACTTTTATTTTATTTTATTTTTTTTACGAACCTGTCTACAATCACTGGAGACTTTGTAGATTCCATGGCTATTTCAGAAGCAACAATGTAGTTGCCCAAAGCATAAAATGCCCTCCTGATGAGTGCTGGTTCATCATCAAAGATTTTCCTCCACTGGCTAATGCAAGCTGGAGGTGATTTTAGTAGTATGGCTCTCAGGGAATCCTTAAGGGACTGGGTCAGAGTGGTTTTCCCTGCATTTCAAATAAGAAAAAAAAAGGAACATTCTTTAATTGTATATTAAAACATGGCCTACTAAACCTACTTCTTATCAATACAAAACAGACAATTTTTCTGCTGAACATGAATTAATAATTTAGCTAATGTTTTCTGATTTTTGCAAATGGCATATTAAGCTGCAAGGCTGCTGAAAATTAAGACTTTTGCCTTTCACCATAAAGTGACAGATGCCTATAAAATAATGAGCAGAATGGAACAGGTGAATGCAAGTCAGTTGTTTACACTTTCAAAATGTACAAAATCAAAGGTCCATAAAGCCTAGTATCCTTTTTCCAACAATGGCCAATTCAGGTCACAAGTACCTGGCAGGATCCCAAAAGGTTAATAGATTCCATGCGGTTTATCCCAGGCAAATAAATGAATTTCTGCAACTCCACCTTAAAAATAGTTTTCCTGCAGTAACTTGTCTATACATTTTTTAAACCCAGCTACACTAACAGCTCTCACCACATCCTCTGCGTTACATAAAAACATATTTTATTCTATTTATCTTAAATATATCAGCCAGTAACTTCATTGAATATCCCCTAGTGTTTGTACTTTTTGAAAGAGTAAACAATAATTTCTTAGCATTTAGATAACTGAATCCAGAACAAGTGATTTATGCACCTCTACCAGCAGATGGATATGGAGCAAAGCTGAAATCACAGTATATATATTCTTGCAGTGACATCAGCCCGCCAGTATTCCCCATCTCCAACAGATAAGAACATAAGAAATTGCCATGCTGGGTCAGACCAAGGGTCCATCAAGCCCAGCATCCTGTTTCCAACAGAGGCCTAACCAGGCCACAAGAACCTGGCAAGTACCCAAACACCAAGAAGATCCCATGTTACTGATGTAATTAATAGCAATGGCTATTCCCTAAGTAAACTTGTTTAATAGCAGTTAATGGACTTCTCCTCCAAGAACTTATCCCAACCTTTTTTGAACCCAGCTACACTACCTGAACTAACCACATCCTCTGGCAATAAATTCCAGAGCTTAATTGTGCGTTGAGTGAAAAATAAATTTCTTCGATTAGTCTTAAATGTGTTACTTGCTAACTTCATGGAATGCCCCCTAGTCCTTCTATTATCCGAAAGTGTAAATAACCGATGGAATGCACCCTAGTCCTTCTATTGTCCGAAAGTGTAAATAACTGATTCACATCTACTCGTTCAAGACCTCTCATGATCTTAAAGACCTCTATCATATCTCCCCCTCAGCCATCTCTTCTCCAAGCTGAACAGCCCTAACCTCGTCAGCCTTTCCTCATAGGGGAGCTGTTCCATCCCCTTTATCATTTTGGTTGCCCTTTTCTGTACCTTCTGCATCGCAACTATATCTTTTTTGAGATACAGCGACCAGAACTGTACACAGTATTCAAGGTGCGGTCTCACCATGGAGCATATAGAGGCATTATGACATTTTCTGTTTTATTAACTATTCCCTTCCTAATAATTCCTAACATTCTGTTTGCTTTTCTGACTGCTGCAGCACACTGAGCTGACGATTTCCAAGTATTATCCACTATGATGCCTAGATCTTTTTCCTGGGTGGTAGTGATCTGGGTTACTATAGACCAGTGAGTCTGACTTCAGTGCTGGGAAAAATAGTGGAAACTATTCTAAAGATCAAAATCGTAGAGCATATAGAAAGACATGGTTTAATGGAACACAGTCAACATGGCTTTACCCAAGGGAAGTCTTGCCTAACAAATCTGCTTCATTTTTTTGAAGGGGTTAATAAACATGTGGATAAAGGTGAACCGGTAGATGTAGTGTATTTGGATTTTCAGAAGGCGTTTGATAAAGTTCCTCATGAGAGGCTTCTAAGAAAACTAAAAGGTCATGGGATAGGAGGCAATGTCCTTTCATGGATTACAAACTGGTTAAAAGACAAGAAACAGAGAGTAAGATTAAATGGCCAATTTTCTCAGTGGAAAAAGGTAAACAGTGGAGTGCCTCAGGGATCTGTACTTGGACCAGTGCGCTTCTCTCTCTCTCTCTCTCTCTCTCTCTCTCTCTCTCTCTCTCTCTCTCTCTCTTTCTCTCTCTCTCTCTATATATATATATATATATATATATATATATATATATATATATATAAATGATCTGGAAAGGAATACAATGAGTGAGGTTATCAAATTTGCGGACGATACAAAATTATTCAGAGTAGTTAAATCACAAGCAGATTGTGATACATTACAGGAGGACCTTGCAAGACTGGAAGATTGGGCATCCAAATGGCAGATGAAATTTAATGTGAACAAGTGCAAGGTGTTGCATATAGGGAAAAATAAGGGAGCTCAGTTTTTGGGCGCTCATCGAGGCACAGGGCTGTATGCTTAAATTTTGGACACCTAATATTTTGCACCACAAATATAGCTGGATGCATCCTTTCCAGTTGCTTTTTAAAGTGTACTGACAGACTGTTGGTGCCTATAGCTCAGAAACCTAAGTGCCTTACCCTCGGTGTGGCTTGTCATGTTCGGGCATCTCAGCCTGGCATTCCCTGTAACTTGTGTCAGCGCTGTTTGGAGGCTCATGGGGAATTGACTTTGTCTGATTTTACTAAGCCCGGTTCTTCCCAGCCTGATGCGGGCCTGGGTATAGATGTGTCAGAAGGGGCTCCTAACTTTGAAACTTCCCCTAACTGGTTCGTCAGCAGGGGAAGGTAGTTCAATGGGCACAGGACAGGTTTTGGCATGGATTCTTCTGCCTATTCTTTGGTGCAATTATTTCAAGGATTGCAGTTCTTTCTTCAGGCGCAGTCCTTGATCCCAACCAATCTTGCCAGGCCAGAGTCGCAGGTGGTGAACTCCTGCACACCTGGTGCTGCAGTTAAGCATTGAAGTACACATAGATCGGTGACCAGTCTTCACGATAGGGACCCAGATGGCATGGATGATGAAGCCGATCAGTACTCCCTGGAGGATGGGGAAATTCCTCCGGGATTGGAACCATATAGGACTATGTTGCAGTTCTTTTGTAGAGATGAGTTACTAGCTCTGATTTGCCAGACATTAAAGATGCTGGGAGTCCCTGGAGCTGAATCCTTGTCTCAGCCAAAGAAAGATCCCATTTTGATTTCTTTGAGTAAAGCCTCTTGTTTTTTCCCTACTATGGAGGTCATTCAAGAATTAATTGATAGAGATGTGAATCAGAACCGGAATCGGTTCGGTTCCGGTTCCAAGTCAAATCGTGCATTTTTTTTCATCCGGCCCGATCGTTTTTTTTTTTATCGGCTGCGCCCGATCCGATAAACAAAAAACCCACCCCGACCCTTTAAAACCGCTCCCTTAGCCTCCACCACCATCCCGACCCCTCAAAAAACATTTTAAAATTACCTGGTGGTCCAGTGGGCCCAGGGAGCGATCTCCCGTTCTCGGGCCGTTGGCTGCCACTAATAAAAATGGTGCCGATGGCCCTTTGCCCTTACCATGTGACAGGGTAACCGTGCCATTGGCCGGCCCCTGTCACATGGTAGGAGCACTGGACGGCCGGCGCCATCTTTAAAAATGGCACCGGCCTTTCAGTGCTCCTACCATGTGACAGGGGCCGGCCAATGGCACGGTTACCCTGTCACATGTTAAGGGCAAAGGGCCATCGGCGCCATTTTTATTAGTGGCAACCGACGGCCCGAGAGCGGGAGATCGCTCCCGGGGCCCACTGGACCACCAGGTAATTTTAAAATGTTTTTTTGGGGGGGTCGGGAGGGTGGTGGAGGCTAAGGAAGCGGTTTTAAAGGGTCGGGGTGGGTGTTTAGGTTGTGTCCTAACTCCCGTTAGTGTGCACTAACCTGATTAATGATTTTTTCACGATAAATCGGTGGAATTTCTATTGTATCGCACTCTTTAACGATTAATGACGATTTAAAAAATATCGGACGATATTTTAAATCGTCAAAAAATGATTCACATCCCTATTAATTGATCTTGAGTGGGGCACTCCAGAAGCTAATTTCAAAGAGGGATGAGTCTTGGAAGGAAGTGTACCCCCTGGATCCAGCTGCAAGAGAGAAATTATGCTTTCTGAAAGTGGATGCTCTTATGTGTGCCATCACCAAGTAGACGACTATTCCTGCAGAGGGAGGAGCAGCCTTGAAGGATGTGCACAATAGGAGAATTGAGGCCATCCTTAAGCAAGCATTTGAAGCAGTGGCAATGACTTTGCAGATTGCTTCTTTTTGTTGCCTGGTGGCTTGCTCCTGTTTACTTCTCTCTCAGGAGGTCAATGAATCTGGTGTGAATTCCAGGGCAGTGATGGAGCCAGCAGCTGCAGATGTGGGCTGTGATTTGGACCACACCTCAGCTAGAGGGGTGGTTTCGGTAATAGCGGCCAGGCATCAGTTATGACTGAGAAATTGGTTGACCGATATAACCTCCAAGTCTAACCTTACAAAGTTATGCTTTAAAAGCTCGCCCTTAAGCAATTTGGAGAAAATGGCCAATAAGTGGGGCAGGTCCCTGGTTCCTCGATTACCGGAGGATAAGAGGCAGTCACCATGCTCCTTTAGCATGAGAGGTCATGCTAGGGGATCTAAACGTTTTCGGCCCTACAGAGGGTTCAATCTTTGGATAGGTCTCAGTCCTTTCATCCCAGGCAGTCTGGACAGAGCGCAGGCTTAGGTAGTGAAGTCCCCCAAGCCTCCCACTGAAGGTGTGCTAACCCACCCCCGGGAATAGGAGATAGGGGGTCACCTCTCTCTCTTTTTTTCAGAGGTAGGTCAAAATCACATCAGACTAGTGGGTCCTGGAGGTGATACAAGATGGATATGTGTTGGAATTCTGCATTGTTCTTCGGGACGTGTTCATGGTGTCTCCCTGCCACTCCCCACAGAAGAGGCAGGCAGTGGAGTGTACACTGACAAGGCTCCTGAGGGCTGTGGTTCCAGTGCCCATGACACAAGAAAATATAGGCCAATATTCAATATATTTTGTTGTGCCCAAGAAGAAGGATTCTTTTCGTCCCATCCTGGATCTCAAAGGGGTCAGTCATCATTTGCGGGTGACTCATTTTCGCATGGACGTGCAGTCAGTGGAGTTTCTGACATCTTTGGATCTATCCAAGGCGTACCTGCATATTCCCATCAAGCTAGAGCATCAACATTTTCTGTGATTCATGGTTTTGGGCTATGGTGGTGGTGGTGGCAGAGTTGGTCCACCCGTACTTGGATGACTGCCTGATTTAGGCCAAGATTCTCGAAGAGAGCCTCGTGTTGTCATACAAGGTGATCTCCTTGTTGCAGGAGCTCGGTTGGGTGGTGAACCTGGTCAATTGCATTCTTCAGCCATCTCAATTGCTAGAGCATCTTGGTGTTTAGTTCAACATGAAGCAGGGTAGGATGTTCCTGCCAGAGGGTTGTATTCAGAAGTGTTGCAGAGGTGGACCCAAGGCCCGAGTTGGAGTTGACGCTATCCATAGGGAAATCCCCACGGGTCCCCACCATCGGGAGTCGGAGCGGACCGGGAAGCGGAGGCCGACTGGAGCTTCACCAATACCAGCCCTCATTCCCCGCAGGTTGAGCTCTTGAGTACCGGGGCCAGCTGGTCTTAGGCAGGCCTCCGCGTGGTTGATCCTGATAAAGATGTTCAGAATAGCGAGCCAGGAAGCAGTTGAGATGCAGGGTCTGAAGGAGCTGGGTTCAAGACGAGGCCCGGACAGGCTGAGGCAGGCTAGAGAACAGGAACAAGTTACGCCCAGGCTTGTAAATAGGCAGAAACCTAAAAGTGGCCAAGTCCACGTGATCTGATGGAGACAGAGTCAGGTCCAAGCTGGAGTCAGGACAGGCAGCTGGAGACAAAGTTGAGTACAGGCTGAAGTTAGGGCAGGCAGCTGGAGACAAGGTCAAAGTACGAGTACAGGTCAGAGCCAGGAATCTGTCTAAAAGCATAGTCTGGAGTAGCAAGGGTCAAAGCCAGGAATCCGTCCAAAAGCGTAGTCAGAAGAAGCTAGGGTTGAAGCAAGGAATCCATCCAAAAGCGTAGTCAGGAGAAGCAAGTGTCAGAGCCAGGAATCCATTCAAGGTAATTAGGAACAGGTAACAGATACTGGAACTCAGAAACTGGAAACAGGAATGCAGGACTGGAACAAGCGAGCACAGGAGCAGGAACAGGAACGAAGGAGTAGCAGCTAAACACATGACAAACATGGAGACCTGTTGCCAAGGTGAAGACCAAGTGGCAGGGCCTGCCTTAAATAGTAGGGCCGCGGAAAGGTTTCCCGCCATGGCCTCTTTAAAGTCAAGAGAGGCACACGCATAACTAAGGCAAATGGCTGGGATTACAAAGTTGCGGCATCTCCCCTACGCACACATGGGGAGACCCGACTGGGACCAGAGGAGGCCGCAGAGCAGCCGGAAGAACCTGGGGACATGGTAGGAGCGCGGGCGTGTAGACAGCTGCCTACCACTGCTAGAGAGAAAGGGCCAGGTCCGGGACCCAGACGCCGGGGTGAGTAGGCCACGGCCAGGACATGCAACAAGAAGCTGATGGTGCACGTGCAACTATTGATGAACACAATATGCCCAATAGTATGGTCCTTTCTACAGGTGCTTGAATTGATGGCGGTGACCCTGGAAGTGGTGCTGTGGGCGAGGGCGCATATGCGTCCTCTTCAGCGCACCCTGCTATCTCGTTGGAGCCCACAGTCTCAGGACTATTTAATTCAGCTTCATCTGCCAATGGAAGTCTGCACTCATCTGCGATGGTGGTTAAAGGTGGATCATCTGAGAAATTGGGTTTCCCTAAGCTCACTGGACTGACTGGTTTTTCACGACAGATGCGAGCCTCCAGGGTTGGGGACTCACTGTCAGAACTAATGTAGCAAGGACGCTGAAAGTCCAGAAAAGTCTCTCTGGAGTATGAATTGGCTGAAAGCCCGTGTGGTTTGGTTGGCATGCTTGAAGTTCGGCGACCGATTATAGGGTTGAGTGGTCTGAATAATGTCAGACAATGCAACGACAGTGGCTTACATCAATTGGCAGGGAGGAACCAAGAGCCAGTAAGCATTGCAGGAAATAGCCTATCTTATAGAATGGGCAGAAGGGCATCTTCAGGAGATCTCAGTCTCACACATTGCAGGAAAAGACAATGTAAGAGCAGACTTTCTCAGCAGACAGAGTTTAGATCTAGGAGAATAGGAATTGTCAAACGAAGAATTTCAGCTGATAGTGGATCGCTGAGGCTTCTGTTTCTGGACCTACTAGTGACTTCTCGCACTGCAAAAGTTCCTTGTTTCTTCAGTTGCAGGAGAGACCCAAAGTCCTTGGGAATCAATGTCCTTGTGCAGGAGAGGCCAGAGGGTAAGCTGCTCTATGCCATTTCCCATGGCCCATGTTGGGCAGAGTGATCCGGAAGATAGAGTCACAGGGGGATTGTGCATCTGGTGGCATCAGATTGGCCCAGAAGACCACGGCATACAGATATGAAAAGGTTCCTGGTAGACTCTCCCTTCTGGCTTCTGGCGTACAGGGATCTGCTGCAGCAGGGGCCGGCTTTTATCAAAGATCTTATTCAATTTTGTCTCACAGCATGGCCCTTGAGAGGGCTTGTCTGCTGAAGCATGGATATTCTACTGGGTGATTGCCACCTTGCTGCGAGCAAGAAAGTTTTCCACTTCCTTAGCTTACATGCAGGTTTGGCAAGTGTTTGAGGCTTGGTATGAAGATCGAGGGATTCTTCCTCGTTTGGTTAAGATCCCACTCATTTTGGAATTTTTGCAGGATGGATTGAGTAAAGGGCTGGGAATAATTCCTTAAAGGTACAGGTAGTGGCTCTTGCCTGTTTCAGGGGTCAGGTAAATGGTGGACCCTTGTCGGCTCATCCAGATGTGGCCCGTTTCTTCAAAGGAGTGAAACATTTTTGTCCTCCCTTAATCTGGTTTTGGATTTTTTGGCGGATCCCACTTTTCAACCAATGCATAACTTTTCCTTGCAGTACTGACCTTGAAAACTCCGTTTCTTGTGACAATTTGTTTTGCGCATAGAACATCCGAGCTACAAGCCTTGTCTTGCCAGGAGCTGTTCCTTCGAGTGAATATAGGGACAATACAGCCAAGTACTGTTCCTTCCTTTTTGCCAAAAGTGGTTTCAGATTTTCACTTGAATCACTCCATTCAGGGCTCATTTCCCTAGGGCTCAGGTAGTATCTTGGGCGGAGGTTAGATTGTCGTCTCCCGCTATCATTTGCCGAGCTGCTTTGTGGTCCTCCTTGCACGTCTTTTCCAGGTATTATCTAATGGATGTGCAAGTCCGGGAGGATGCAGCCTTTGCATGTGTGGTTTTAAATGGACTGCAGGCAGCCTCCCACCAGGTTTGGAAGTTGCTTTGGTACATCTCACTTGTTATGGATCCACCTATCTAAACGCTAAGAAATAAAAAATTACTACCTACTTGATAATTTCCTTTTCTTTAGTATATGTGACTGCATGTACCAGGGGTTACTGGTAAGTGTTAATCCAGTCCCTGGACTAGTGTTAATAAATTCTTTGTCTGAGGTCAGTATTTACCTGTTGCTGAGTGCCAGAATGGTTATCTGTTATTCATCGAGTTTTTGCTAGTTTGTCCACAGTTAGCTTTTGCAGAGAATACTGGCGGGCTGATGTCACTGCAGGAGTATATATACTGTATTGTCAGTTTTGCTCCGTCTCTATCTGCTGTTAGAAGTGCATAATTCACTTGGTCTGGATCCACCTGTCTATACTAAAGAAAAGGAAATTATCAGGTAAGTTGTAATGTCTCAGTTCACTTTTACCTGTTCCATGCCACTCATTTTATAGACCTCTATCATGTCTCCTCTCAGACACCTCTTCTCCAAACTGAAGAGCCCTAACCTATTTAGCTTTTCCTCACAGGGGAATCGTTCCATCCCCTTTACTATTTTGGTTACCCTTCCCTTCTCTGTACCTTTTCTAATTCTGCTATGTCTTTTTTGAGATGAGATGTCCAGAACTGAACATGATATTCAAGATAAGGTCACACCATTGTAGGGAGATAGCCCATCTTTTACCACTGAAAGCACCAAATATGAATCATAATAACCAAAGAAGTATGCAGACAAGGCCCCAAGAACACTGTCTCAGTGGAAAACAAAAGACCTTGCCCTGATGAGAACTTACCGAAGGATACTTTATCTAGATTTGACTGTTCACAAGAACCTGTGTAAATAGGACTAAGGCAGAAGGACAGTACAACAGCTAAGCCCTAAGCAGAAGTCATGGATCAGCCAACAGAGTCCAGAGATCAGAAAGATCTCCTCCCTTGGAAGAAGGGGGGGGGGGCAGTCTGAGACAGGGAACAACACTGACTCTGGCATAACAGCCATAACTAACAACCACACCACACTCCTCCCCATCAACTCCACACCTAACTTCATTGGGACCCAACTTACACACGTTGCAAAAAACCTTGGAGTAACAATTGACAACGAACTAAATCTCAAGCACTACATCTCCACAGTGATCAAGGATGGATTATTTAAACTTCAAACCCTGAAAAAGCTCAAACCCCTCCTTCACACCCAAGACTACCGAACCGTCCTCCAAACAATACTCTTTTCCAGGCTCGACTACTGCAACACACTCCTCCTTGGCCTTCCCGCCTCCACCCTCAGACCATTGCAGGTACTACAAAACGCCACCGCCAAATCCATCACAAACATCAAAAAATGCGACCACATCACCCCCACCCTCAAAAACCTGCACTGGCTACCCATCAGCCACAGAATCCAATACAAAACTATAACCCTCATACATAAAAAAATTGATCAACAATAAGATGGTCTGGTTAAACTCAACCCTACTCCCATAAACCCCATACAGAAACCTCAGATCCACTGACTCAGGGCTCCTCACCGTCCCCACCTCCAATGCAGCACACCTTTCCTCTACCCGAAAATGTGACATATCAGTAGCCGGCCCCACAGTATGGAACTCCCTCCCACCCCATCTCAGAATGGAACCCTCGACTCAAACCTTTAAGAAACACCTCAAAACATGGCTATTCCTGAAAGCCTTCCCACCAGAAATTTAGCTCTCCTCGCCCAAGCCCCCTCCCACTGCATGTAAGTACCGTAAATCCTTTCCCCTTCATGACTGCACCCGTGTTGAATGTTCCACCTAAACCTTGAATTCATCATGCAAGCTACTTCTCTCTCCCCTGGCACAAGTGTATCAGCCAGCTCCCTGTTAATCTTCCCACCCTCTCCAATACCCTTTACCCCATAAAACCACATCATATCATAAAATGCTAACCACCCAAAGTCACTCTATTACCATCTTGCAAGCCACCCTTCTCCCCTGACACACCTGTAATATTCAGTCCCCAACCATCTGTCCTAGATGTTCCCAATTGTAAATAGTCACTGCAAATAGTTGAATGTTTCCCAAATGTTTCCAAATCACATTTCAAAATGTTAACACTTCAAAGTTACTCTGTAATTTAACATTTCCAAGTTATTCTGTAAGTTAACCTTTCTAAGTTATTCTGTAATTTCTAAGTTATTCTATAAATTACACTGTAAAAATAAGCAGCCTATGCCTTATTTACTGTTCAGTTACATGTGAACCGATGTGATATCTTGATCGAATGTCAGTATACAAAAACAAATAAATAAATAACAGCTTGGCATACAGACCTGCAATGTGGCAGGCCCTCACCCAAGGAAATGGGGAGGGGAAAAAAAGTGGCAAAAGACCCTCCACCCACCACGTGATTATGCATGAGTTTATGCATATTTATCAGCTGGAAAGTATAAGACAGGGGGCAAATAAGGAGGAAAAAAGGAGGAAAAAAGGACCCTGGGAGTGAGACTCTGAAATGGGAGCGAGACCCTGAAAGAGCAAACCCTGACAGCGACCCTGAAAGAAAAGCAACCAGAAGAGTGAAAGACCAGCACCCCCTGCTATGAAGGAGGGAGAAGACTAGGTGTGGCCATGAGACCGGGGCAGGAGATCAGAGAGAGGAGACGCCCTGCTCAGGTGCGGAGAGTGAAATGGAGTCTGAGATGGTGAGGGGCAAGAGCAAACCCCAAACAGCCTGGTAAATACCAGAGGCAGAAGCCAGTCTCCTTCCTGAATCACCACCAGCTCTGCCAGTACCAAACCCAGGAAGCAAGTCCTTCCCTGCACACATTCTTCAGACCTCCAGCCGCGTCTGCTTCAGAGGTGAACAGAGGGGTATCGCCTGAAGTTAGGATGAGGGGTAAGTAACTTAGCCGTATTAACATATTAAGCAGGCTAAGGTTTATGGCATGTTTGTTACCACCCATGGTACAGAACTTTCTTTAGGGAAAACTGGTGCTTCGGGGTCAAGATGTTATAGACAGGAATCGTTATTTTCTAATTGCCTGATACATTAAATTAAAACAAATGCTATATCCTACCAAATCTGACAAATAAATGTCTTTTTCTGAGAAGAGCATGTTGTCTTTTTCCTGACTTAGGATCGTGAAGTAAGGTGGGAGGGCAATTGATAGTGTTCCTGCACCCCTAAACTTGCTTCCACCATGGAGTGATAAAGAGGCATTAAAATAATCTCTGTTTATTCCTCATTCCTTTCCTAATAATTCCTAATATTCTATTTGCTTTCTTGGCTGCCACCGCAGAATAAGCAGAGGATTTCAACTTACAGCATTATTAACGATGACACCTAGATCCTTTTCCTGGGTGGTACCTCCCAAAGTGAATCTTACAATATGTAGCTATAATTTGGATTGCTCTTCCCTACATGCATCACTGCACTTGTCCACATTAAATATCTTCTGCTATTTGGATTCCCAGTCTCTCAGTCTTGCAATGTCCTCTTGCAATTTTTACACAATCCTCTTGTGATTTAACAACTTTGAAAAATTTTGTATCGTCAGCAAATCTGATCACCTCACTAATCGTTCCTATATCTAGGTCATTTATAAATATGTTAAAAAGCAGAGGTCCCAGTACAGATCCCTGGAGCACTCTACTATTCACCCTTCTCCATTGAGAAAATTGACCATTTAGCCCTACTCTCCGTTTTCAATCTTTTAACCAGTTCTCAATTCACAACAGAACATTGCCTCTTATCCCATGAATTTTTAATACCCTCAAGAGACTCTCACAAGGTATTGCTTTGAGCCTTGGCCTGTGCCCTAAGAGGGGCCGCGGCCTCAGGTCAAGGCATAGGCCTGATACATTAATTTAAAACAAATGCAATGAATAAGATTTGTTTCATTCAGGAGGCCCCTGATTCATTTCGGGGGCCCCCCCCAAAAAAAAAACACAAACTATCCTTATTTGTTATGTTTTGCACATTTGTTTTAAAATCCTCTTACTGCAGTGCATCTCAAGTCAAAAGGAGCAATGAGAAGCACAGCGCCACAGCAAAAGAGTGGCATCACTCTGATGGAAGAGCACACCTTTCTACGCCAGAGGAAGAACTGCAGGAGGACATAAAGTGCATGAAGAGAAAAGAGACAAAGAGAAGGAGTGAGAGAATTATGTATATTTAAGAAATTGCAATTATGTACAGGAATACAGCACACATCGCCTAGATAAATTTGTACTGAGTGTAATAGGATCAACTGCAAGATCCCAATATTCTGCCATACAGTTGAATCAAACTGTATAATGACAAATCCAGCAAAAAGCTGGAAATCATTATAACAGGTGAACAATTGTGCCATTAAAATACACCTACCTGTGGCATCTAGACCCTCAACAACTATGACTGGAAAGTTTCCTTTCTGGGGATATTTTGGACACTTTTCCCATACTTCAAGCACTTCTTTGACTTCAGGAATAAATGGTATACACTGTAAAAACAGCATCTATCAATCAACACTTAACACATTATGCAAATCTTATGTAAAGTAGCCTAAATACAAATACTTTGTGATCAAAATTGATAGAATATCTCCCATATTATTGGTGTTTGCTTTATTGTATGTTCGCAAACCATGCTTAAAAGCAATGAGTACTTTATCCTTTGTAAGTAACATCAACCAATTTATCTTAAGGTTGATATTATTCCAGGAAGTTATAGACTGAGACTAACAGACAGGAAAGAATCTCTTCAGGCAATGTCAACTTGTTAACATTTTCATTTATCTTTCACTTCACTCTATTCCTCCTAATATAAAATATATAGATACAAAGGTGATATATGCAGCATAGACAGATACATGTACATCTATACATATTACAAGTATATCTATATAGATTTATATCTATAGATTTGGATTAGAGATGTGCTGCAATTTGTTTTGTTTCATTCAGTGTGCATTAAATGGTTTATCATGTGCTAAAACTATTTTAGTTTGTCTTGTAATATGTCATTTCTCACTAAAATGGTTTTAATGTGCATTAAAAAGAAACTGAGCAGTGCGTTTTAAAATAAAATGGCATAAAAGGAAAAAAAACTTAGAAGAATTTATAAAACATAAATGACATGAAAATGTGTTATAGGATATACCTATATGTATATATTTCTAGTCTACCAGTCCATTGCCACTGAGGCCGTGCCTCACCCTATTCCGAACTGAATTGTGCCCTGTAGAAGAATGGAAGTGTGGCCGCCCGCACCCTCTGCGCCTCCTCCTTACCTCCTGCAGCACTCGCTGCGCCTCCTCCTTACCTCCTGCAGCACTCGCAGCGCCCCCTCCTTACCACCTGCAGCACTCGCTGTGCCCCCTCCTTACCTCCTGCAGCTCTCGCAGCGCCCCCTCCTTACCACCTGCAGCACTCGCTGCGCCCCCTCCTTACCTCCTGCAGCACTCGCAGCGCCCCCTCCTTACCACCTGCAGCACTCGCTGCGCCTCCTCCTTACCTCCTGCAGCACTCGCAGCGCCCCCTCCTTACCACCTGCAGCACTCGCTGCGCCTCCTCCTTACCTCCTGCAGCACTCGCTGCCCCTCCTCCTTACCACCTGCAGCACTCGCTGCGCCTCCTCCTTACCTCCTGCAGCACTCGCTGCCCCTCCTCCTTACCACCTGCAGCACTCGCTGCGCCCCCTCCTTACCTCCTGCAGCTCTCGCAGCGCCCCCTCCTTACCACCTGCAGCACTCGCTGCGCCCCCTCCTTACCTCCTGCAGCACTCGCAGCGCCCCCTCCTTACCACCTGCAGCACTCGCTGCCACTCCTCCTTACCTCCTGCAGCACTCGCGGCACCCCCTCCTTACCACCTGCAGCACTTGCTGCGCCTCCTCCTTACCTCCTGCAGCACTCGCTGCCCCTCCTCCTTACCACCTGCAGCACTCGCTGCGCCTCCTCCTTACCTCCTGCAGCACTCGCAGCGCCCCCTCCTTACCACCTGCAGCACTCGCTGCGCCCCCTCCTTACCTCCTGCAGCACTCGCAGCGCCCCCTCCTTACCACCTGCAGCACTCGCTGCGCCTCCTCCTTACCTCCTGCAGCACTCGCTGCGCCCCCTCCTTACCACCTGCAGCACTCGCTGCGCCTCCTCCTTACCTCCTGCAGCACTCGCTGCGCCCCCTCCTTACCTCCTGCAGCACTCGCTGCGCCTCCTGCCAGCAGCCGAAGAGCGCCGCCCGCCTGAGCGAGGGCACCGCGGGGTGAACCTCGGGCCCCGGCGCCGCCGCCTCCACCACCCGCCGGGCTCTGCCCGGCTCCCAGGGGCACTGCCACACCCTTCCGCGGCTGTCCAGCTCGTAGGCGCAGACCCGAAGGCGCGGGAGGTGCGGGGCGAGCAGCCGCGGCAGCCCGCGCTGGCCGGCGGCGGGGGCGCCGCGCGGCTCCAGCAGCAGGAAACCTCTCCGCAGCGAGCCCGCCAAGTCCGCGGGCCGGAAGGCGAGCAGATCCAGCACCCGGCGGCTGCCCCCGCCGTCTCCCGCCAGCGCCCGCCTCAGCTCTGCGTGCAGCCGAGCGGCCGGCACCCGCTGCTCGCCCGGAGCGCACACGGCGAGGGAGAGAGCGCGGCCGCCCCCCGCCAGCAGCGGCTGCAGAAGCGGCGGGGGCCGGGGGCAGGGGCCGGCGGGGGGATCGCCCCCGCCGGTAAGGGAGAAGTAAAGCAAATCCCCGCCGCCGGCATCCACCGCCAGCATGGACCGCGAAGGGCCCGGAGCGGGCAGGCGGCTGCAGGAGGCGGCCATCCGCACCCAGGCTCCCGGCCCGATCTGCATCGGCACCCGGCGGAGAGCAATGGGAGGGCTACGGGCGGGTGCCGCCGCCGCTCCAGAACCGAAACCGATACTCTGACAGCCGAGGGACAACAGAATCGAAAGGGAAAAGGCAAAAGAGGGGGCCCGGGCTGCTGAACTTGGAGAAAACGAAACTGATCTTGGGGATTTCTTTTTCCTCACCCCTCCCTAACAACTTTCGGCTCATCAAACATCTATAGTGTTAAGAGGCAAAAAGTGGATCATAGCTGAAGTCCCATCTCTTGGAAACAAGAGACAGAGGTACACTCTCTCGGTTGTGTGTTGCGACCAGTGGCGTAGCCAGAATTTATTTTTTGGGTGGGCACAAGGTTAACATAGGTGGGCACAAGGCATGCAGGTCTACTAGTTGTTTTCTTACTGATAAATAATGCCATATACTGCACCCTAAAATGGCTTTCTAAGTAGTTTGCAACAGCCATTATGTGTCATGTATGAAACTTTAAAATAATTTACTTCAATTATTTCAAGTATAGAAAACAATAAAATCCAATCATATAATAAAATAAAAATTAATGTATTCTTTCATGAACCATCTTTGCAGAAACCCAGAAATCTTCATAAATACAATAAAATATAATTAATCATCAGAACAGGTGCAGCGCAAAGCTGCGGCAATTCACATTACAAGTAACATGAAAAAAAAATTCAAATTCTGGTGTAATCTCAGCAAAAAATAACCCTCCACTGCTATTTTGTGAAGTAACAAACTCTTGCAAAGAAAGAGGCATCTGGAACCTTGCCAAACAATCACAGCACTGACTCTCAGGATTCAAACAGCAACCTTATGAAAAAGCAGCAATGCAAATACTACACCAGGCCCTAGAACATTAATACATCACCTACGGGAATAACAGAACAGGCTGGACTACTACTACAGAGAAACTATATGCTAGAAATACTCATTTCTGTCACAAACAGGCAAAACTGAGACCGACCCTTACCTAATATAGAAATAAGAGACTATAAATTAGAAACAGAAACATGTAGATAAAGCCAAAATAGAAAGCCTGAGAAACTAAAATGTCTTAACAGTGGAATACTTAAGAAAGAGCAAAATACAAAAATATAAGAATGCACATTCCCAAAGATGACATATTTAAATTGCTAATATATATATAAGCTACAATCCCAGAAAGTAAAAACTATATAGTGGTGTGGGTACACGAAGTAATCTCATTCCATGGCAGACCTCATACGGGGCATACGTATCTAATGCCAATTCGCAGTAGTACAGCAGCAATATAATCATTGGTCTATTGCCCGATGTATATTTTTTTTAAAAAGTTTTTCTCATGCGTGAGTGAACAGTAGAATAGCCCATTGGCATATCACAAGATGTATGGCAAGTAAACAGTAGAGTAGCCCATTGGCATATCACAAGGTATATAGCATCGCAACTTTTTGCACTTATCTTTTCTGAAGCTTTGCCGGTTTTTTTTCAAGAAGTTAGCAGAGACATGGGCGTGAGGACATGCGCGGAGTCAGGCCCGACACGGACCGCGTTTCGGCTAAAAGTCTTCTTCAAGGGCCAACAATATCTGAAAGAAACATCTTAAATGAACCAACCATTCAACGTAACTTGGAGCTATATTTATAAACAATTTGTTAAGCAGCAGTGGTACGAACGTGAAATGAAGAGTAACAGCAGCATCGTTGTCGATAGTCTTTTTTCTCTGCTAGAGGGGACGTTAGCGCGCCATTTTTTTAAATAATAATTAGCCAATCAGAATGCATGCTCCGCCCAGGAAATGACGGGCACGAAGCTGAAAAAATCATACCAGGGAATACCATTCGATGGCTGCATTGAGGCCGTCAGGATCTGTACACCGTAGTTGAAATATCCAGCGTTGTTCTCGTTGATTGAGAAGTTTCTGAAGGTCTCCCCCTCTCATAGTAGGAAAAATGCGGTCAATGACCCGCCATTTGAGATCCATAAACTGATGTTGATTGTCAAGGCAATGTTGTACAATAGGCGCATGCCATGGAATGAGATTACTTCGTGTACCCACACCACTATATAGTTTTTACTTTCTGGGATTGTAGCTTATATATATATTAGTTTTTGGTTAGCTTCTCCCTTTTCAAAATCTGGTGCTTGAGTGCAGTTGTGGTCATATTTAAATTGCTAACATCTCTCTCTCTCTCTCTATATATATATATTTTTTTTTTACCTTTGTTGTCTGATCTTTGTATTTTTCTAATCAGTTGGTCCTGGTCTCTCCCATTTTTTCCCTTGTCGCTCATTTCCTAATTCCTCTTCAGTGTCTTTTCTACTACTGTCTTCTTCCCTCCCACACACACACACACATATATACATAAATGCTTTCTCTCACAGACTCCCTCACACACTCAGGCTCTCACTCTCATATACTCTCCCCCCCCCCCCAGCTCACATTCTCTGCAGACACACATTCAAGCTCTCACTTTCTCACCCCCTCCCCAGGCTTATATTCTTATGCACACACAGACGCACATCCAGGCACCCATTCTCATCCACACCCAAACCCATTCTCCCATTCTCACCCACACATACACACATTTAAGGTCCCATTCTCACCCACACATACACACTTTCAAGCACCCATTCTTACCCACATATTCAAGCTTCCATTCTCACCCACACACACAAACCCAGGCTCCCATTCTCACCCATATATATATACACATTCAAGCTTCCATTCTCACCCACACACACAAACCCAGGCTCCCATTCTCACCCATATATACACACATTCAAGCTTCCAACCTCACCCACATATTCAAGCTTCCATTATCACCCACACACATTCAAGACTCCATTCTCACTCCCATACACACCCAGGGTCCGATTTTCACCCACACACGGCTGTCCCATTCTCATCCTCACATACACATTCAAGCCTGTGCACAGTTTCCGCTTCCTCCCCCCAGAGCAGGAAGATCAGCTGGCCTCTCCTGCTGCCACTGGCCTCCTGCTATCTTCGGGCCGTATGGCCGACCGATCTTCCTGTTTGGGGGGGGGAGGAGAGCGGAAGCGCCGCACAGTTTCCGCTTCCTCCCCCCAGAGCAGGAAGATCCGCTGCCTCTCCTGGTGCCATTGGCCTACTGCTATCTTCGAGCCATACGGCCGACCGATCTTCCTGCTGGGGGGGGGGAGCGGAAGCTGTGCGCGGCGCTTCCGCTCTTCTCCCCCCCCCCCCCCAACAGGAAGATCGGTCGGCTGTACGCAGGAGGCCAGTGGCAGCAGGAGAGGCAGCTGATCTTCCTGCTCTGGGGGGAGGAAGCGGAAACTGCGCGGCGCTTCCGCTCTCCTCCCCCCCCCAAACAGGAAGATCGGTCGGCCATACGGCCCGAAGATAGCAGGAGAGGCCAGCTGATCTTCCTGCTTTGGGGGGAGGAAGTGGAAGCTGTGCACGGCGCTTCCGCTCCTCCCCCCGCAAACAGGAAGATCGGTCGGCCATATGGTTGTAGGACCGCTTCCCCACGTGTGCCGTGATGGCGCGCCAAGCATGGGTTCTCCTCTTCACTGTCGCGGGGATGGGATCCCGCGACAGCCTTGCAGTTCTGGTGTCAGTTGGGTGGGCCTGGGTCTAAATTGGGTGGGCAGCTGCCCACCCAGGCCCACCCGTGGCTACGCCACTGGTTGCGACCCGTGATAATATACCATGTGTTTTTATGATATTTATCTATGCGGTAACTCTACAATTTGCCTTGGAAACACGGGGAGGGGTCTCTGGTCTGGGGACTGCGGGTGGGAAGATCGCCAGTTCAAGAGTTCCAGGTCAGAGGCTGATTTGTAACTGGATTTTTAACATAAGCAGTTAACATCCCCTCTCACCGCCATGTGAAAAATCCAACATTAAAATCAGTTATTTATGGCTAAGCTTTTAGCACACCTTTTTACATAGATTTATTATTTATTCATTTACAAAATCTTTATACTCTGCTCTCATTACCAATTACTATTATGTGCCCCATATTAAAAAATGGATGAGCACCTGAATTGACTGTTGCCAACTTCCACTTGAAGAAAGTCACTAGATTAAAAAAATGCATTCCTCCACTTCTTGGTAAATCAATTAGCTGAATGCAGGAGTAAACAACCGGGCCTTACAGAATTTACAAAAGCTCAAATAATCTTCAATGTAGTAGAATTCTTTAGGTAATGAATTAGATTAATTTAGTTTAATGATTGTATTATACATCCTTTAAAGCAGTAAATCAAAGTTGTTTACAAATAAAAACAATTGCATATCTCAAAATACTTAATAAATCATAAAAACAAATCTCACAATACATAAAAAGCATAAAGAAATAATACATCAAAATCTCACTGTATGTTCATGTCTAACAACTGACATATATAATAGACCTTTTTGCAGGGAAATTCCTCACTCCCGCAGTAAAGAGTTAAATGTTTTCAGAGTGCTGGCAAGCACCCAAGGTTATTCCTTGTCAACAAACACAGCATGTCAGTGGTCAGAAAAGACAAAATCCAAAAGGAAATACAGGCAGAGAAAGTGTTCAATATATAGAATGAAAAAATAACTCCACTGGTGAATTAAAGAAATCCACTGGTGAATTAAAGAAATCTCCTGCAAGAGACTCCATGCTTTCAGCTGTTATGTACAAAATTTGGAACAATGATCACTAGCCCTCTGCTTGGAACCAAGCTACCTTAAGTTCAGGAATAGAGCTAAGGCATGGCTTTTCAGCCAGGCCTTCCTCTAAGACCTGCAAATTCGGTTCAACTTTCTGAAATCCTGATGAGGAACTGTGTTATGCACAAAAGAGACACAATTAGGTCTTGAAACTAGTCACAAATTACGTTTCCTATGCTGGATCCCAATGCTACCTTAAGTACAAATTCTAATTTCATTCTAAAGCTTCAGTTAATTTAAATTTATTGTAATCTGCCTTGAGACCGACTCTGAGAAAACATGGAATATCAAATATTCATAAATAAATAAATAATGATAAATATATATCCAGTTGCTGTAAAAGAAGGAAAAAGACTTCAGAATGCCATCAATGAATAATAGTTCACCTTACAAGCTTCAAATAATTATGGCCTCAAAATTTAAAGGTAGCCATTTATGTAAGTTAGCCGAACAAGACTTATCCGGCTAACTTACAGTGGATATTTAGCAGCACGGCTGTGCTACTTATACTACTTAGCCAGATAAGTTATAGCTAAGTTAGTCCTGCTCTATGGCAGGTCTACCTTATCCGATTAACGTAACAAGACAAGTATAATTAATTAATTATTGCCACTTACCCATAAAGCTAGCTGGATAAGTAGCCTTGCCCCAACCCACCCAAATCTTGTTTACTGCCTGCCCATAATTTATCCAGCTATCTACTTAGCCAGATAAATGAACATAGCCAGATATTCAGCCGCTGCTACTTACCCGGATAAGCTCAACTTATTTGCCTAAGTAGCATTTCAATATCTGGCTCTCTGAGTGTAAAACACCTCCTAATGTGGCTAGGTATTTCTTGATGAAAAAAAGTTCTGTGAAAAATTTATCTTAGGGGAAAGTCAAGTTGGCGTTTTAGAGGCAGGACGTGATAATGGCTCCAGGCTCATGGGGAAGAAAAGGAAAGGGGGAGTTCCTCTCTCCAACTTTACCTTCGTCGGCTTCTTTACAACAATCTATTCTGCCCTTTTTTGCCTCAGAGTTTTCTGCCTCCTCTCCAAGGCTGGTGCTTCTTGCTACTGGGGTTGAGAAAGAAGCCTCTCCCTGATCTGAAGTCGAGGTATCCTGCAGCCCGGCATAGCGATCAATTCCCCCACGGCCAGGGCTGTTGGCTCTTGCTGGAGCAGATTCCCCCATCAATGCGGTTAACCCTGCTTGTTGGACTTCCACTAGGGGGCGCATCAGTAGGTTTGGACACTGGACGTGTCGGACCCGACAGTCATTACCTCCTCGGATGGTTTGGGGCATGAGGGGCAGATTCTGGCGTCGGCTGCAGTACCTGGTGCTCCTGAATTCCTTGGAGACTCTGGGTCTGTGGAGATTTTTCCAACTGTCCCTTTGCCCTCGACCCTGTGAAGAGAGAAGAATGAATGAGGGGTAGAAAGTGAGGTCACCTTAGAGTATATTTGATCATCTTTAAGTAGTCTCAATACTAACATTTCTAAACGACTCGATGGCACCAAGATTCTTTTTTTTTTTTTTTTTTAGTTGTAATATTTTTATTGTGCTGAATAAAATAAACAAGCGTATATACATCCATAGAAGTGTCAACAATTACAAACCAAAGGTATAACAGCTGAATCCTGTTACAACAATAAAAAAAGAACAACAGTACATTAACCCATAACCAGTAGGGTATGAGGACACTGTATAAACCAGAGAACAGTAGAGAGTAAAATGAGGGGAAGAAGGGAAACAAAAGATAGAGCAATCGATCAAAGTTATCCAATATGACATTGCAATGAAGACATGTTCTGCAATACAATTAGGGGATGTAGTTGTCAAGGGGTTTCCACATTAGATCCCATTTAGCCATTCTATTATATTTGATAGCCATGGCTCTTTCATATTTACTGTATAAACAGACTGTGTTCCACCACAAAGGCTCTGAGAGGAAGTCACTCCGTTTCCAATTTGAGGTAATATTGTGCAAGGCGACAAGGAGAAGAAAGTCTAATAACCTGCGCTGCGGGAGAGATAGATCAAGGTCTGGGTGAGCCCCTTTCAAAATTATGATAGCATACGAAATCGGCAGAGATATGGGGAGGATAGCTTGGATCCTGGCCCATATATATTGCCAAAAGGTAGCGACCATAGGGCAGGTGAAAAGCATGTGTTCCAGGTTAGCCACTGGGTCCTTGCATGACCAACATGCGTGGGTGGGGAGGAGATGGGCACGGTATAGTTTCCAAGGAGTCCAGAGGGCCCTGTGAAGAATGAAAAAGGATGTCTGCGACAAACTAGTGGATAAGGAGATTCGTATTGAAGTAGACCAAATATGATGCCAAACTCTATCATGGGGCTGTATGTGCAAGTCAAGGGACCAGACGTGCTGCAGAGCAGAAATCGAGGAGTCCGTAGAGAACCCTCTAATCAACTTATAAAGTTTAGAGGCTATGTGGCCATGGGTTCCAATTTCCTCAAAGATGGAAAGGAGATGCGCGGGTTGATCAAGGTACAGAGATTGAAGGTTTAAAACCTTAAGCGCATCTCGTAGCTGCAGCCACGCATAGAATTGTGTGGACGGAAGTTGGAAAGTGGAACATAGAGAGGAGAAGGGAAGTAGGTTACCATTGGAGATAATGTTAGAGAGAAACCAAATTCCTTTAGCCTGCCATATGGGCCAGTGTATGGGGGAGCCGGCAATACGGATTTTGTTGGTGTTCCATATGGGAAAAGAGCTGGAATTTACCCAGCCGGGTTTGTCCTTAGGACATAAGGCAGCAAATTTGTTCACCGCTTTATGCAAAGAGAACAGAATTCTGTTCCGGGTATGGAAGGAAGGGAATAGCATACCAGGAAATGCAAGCTTAGGGAAGGGACTTATAAGGAACAGTTCGATGGGTAGCCAGCTGGGAGAATCAGTAACACTGTGTTCCGGACCAAGTAAGTGGTAGCCTTGTTGTATTATAAATGCCAGGTGATATGAGTGAAAGTCAGGGAAATTAACACCGCCCTTATCTTTTGTGGCTTTCAGTTTACGCAGAGCGATCCGAGGGACTTTATGATTCCAAAGAAATCTGGTCAGGATACGATCAATTTGACTGTAAAACTCATTCGAGAAAAAAATGGGGAGCATAGACAGAATGAAGGTAACTTTAGGGGCAAGAGTCATCTTGATTGTATCTAGTCTACCCCACCACGTAAGATGGAGCGGAGACCATTTAAGAACAACATCCTTAAGACGCTGTATTGTGGATTTTGCACACTCATCAACAGTCAGTTGGGGGTCTGTGAAGAATCTGATGCCTAGGTATTTTAAGCCTGATTTTGCCTTCAGAATTGGGAAGGAAGAGAGATCCAGTGTAGAAGATAGATTATTTAGAGAAAGATATTCGGTTTTACTCCAGTTTACCTTATATCCAGATAAAGCTGAGTAAGAATCAATAAGTGAAAAAAGATGGGTCAAGGAGTGATCAGGGTGGGTCAGGAATAGCAAAACGTCATCTGCATAGGCAGAAAGCTTATACTCTTTTTTACCCATGTGAACACCCTTGATATCATGAGACTTGCGGATAGCTATCAGTAATGGTTCCAGAGCCAGGTCAAACAATAGGGGGGAAATGGGACATCCTTGCCTAGTTCCTCTGTGTAAGGAGAAGGGCGGAGACACCTGGGAATTGACATATATAGATGCCATGGGTGAAGCATATATTAACTTAATCCAATGAGTAAAAGTAGATCCAAGGCCAAATCTAGTCATGGTGTCAAATAAAAAAGGCCATTCTATGCGATCAAAAGCTTTTTCCGCATCAAGGGAAACAGCTATGGCGGGCTCCAAAGTGGGAAAAAGAAATTCCTGTATATGGAGGAACATACGAGTATTGTTTGCAATGAGCCTGTTTTTAATGAATCCAGATTGGTCAGTATGGATAATAGTGCCTAAGTGTCTGGATAGGCGAGTGGCAAGAATTTTAGTAAAGATTTTATAATCCACATTGAGGAGTGAGATAGGTCTGTAATTGGCAGTCAAAGTAGGGTCTCGACCTGGCTTTGGGATCACCACTATTCGAGCATCCGTGAAGTTTGAGGATACGGAGCTAGAAGAGGAAAAAGAGGTATATAGGTTAAACAAATAAGGCGTTAGTAATTGCTTAAAGGCATGATAGAAGTCCGTGCTAAATCCGTCCGGACCTGGAGCTTTGTTTGGAGGTAGCGACATGATGGCCGAGGATATTTTGTCCATGGATAAAGGAGCATCCAGCTGTATGCGTTGTGCATCAGTCAACTGTGGAAGGTCCAACTTAGCAAAAAAAGAATCATAGTCTATTGACGTTGGATGTACTTCGGATTGGTATAACTGAGCGTAGAAGTCCCGAAAAGATTGAAGTATGTCTCTATCCAAGGTGGCAACGGTACCATTGGGGGCAACCAGTTTAGTGACACGTGATCGGTCGTTCTTCTTTTTAAGGTAGGAGGCCAATAGTCTGCCACATTTGTTACTTTCTGCATAGTATTGCGTTTTAGAGTGAAACAGGTGTAGCTGCACTTGTGCACTTAGTTGTCGGTTATACTCATATCGTGCTTTTTGTAGTTGGATGAGAGTCAGAGCTGTAGGGGAGAGCAAGTGTGAACGTTCCAAATTTTCAATGCAGTCTTGCAGACGCTGAAGAGCTTGTCTTTGAAGGCGTCGTCTGTGAGCAGAATAACTAATGATCTCTCCTCTAATGGTCGCTTTATAGGCTTCCCATAGGATTTCGTGGGAAGGAGTGGCATTGGAGTTGTCAAGATAATATTCAGATGTTTTCTTAGTAAGAAAGGTGTGAAAATCAGGCTCCGACAGCAAGGAGGCATTAAATCGCCATTGTCTATCTATACGTATAGGAGAGATGAGTTTTAGATGAAAAAGTACTGCTGCATGGTCAGATACCAGGATGGAGCAGATTTTGGTGGCACCAATTTGGGGCATCAAGGTATTGGAAACTAAAAAATAGTCAATTCTAGAGTGAGATGCATGAGGTGCAGAGTAGTAGGAAAAATCTTTCTCCGTAGGATGTTCTATGCGCCAGGGATCTAGGAGGCCAAGGTGAGAAATAAGGTGATTCAAGGTTCGAGTGGCCTTCGAGGTTGTATAGCGTAGTACTGTTGATTTATCAAGGAGAGAATCCAGTGGCTGGTTGAAGTCTCCACCAATAATGTATTCCGAAGGGGTCAGAGAAAGCAGTCGAGAAAAAACTTCCTGAAAAAATAGAGGATCATCCGCATTGGGCGCATACAAGTTAAGAATGGTGTAAGAGCCATCCTGTAGAGTAAATTGTAAGAGATTCCAGCGGCCATCAATGTCCATCTCTTGGTGGGATACAGAGACGTCTAGGCGCTTATGTATTAAGATTGCTGTACCACGCTTCTTCTTGTAAGCTGGGCTAAAGTAAACTTGGCCGACCCACTGCTGTCTGAGTTTGAGGGACTCGGCGGCGGTTAAGTGAGTCTCTTGCAATAGGGCGACGTCCGCATGCAACGTTTGAAGATAGGTCAAGATTTTTTTCCTTTTTATCGGATGTGTGAACCCGTTGACGTTGAGCGATACGATAGTGATTGAATCTATGGTGGACGCCATCGGAGAGGTAGTAATAAAGCACACATTTTGCTGGAAATTACAGTGTCAATTGGATATCTCATTAGGAAGAAACTAAGATGCTGCCAAGAGTATACAGTGAAGTATGCAGCAGGAGCAGGAGAACCAGAGGGAAAGGAGAATATCATCAGAGTCCAGATACTAGCAAAAACCTTGCCAGGGAGAGGTGTAGAAAAAAAAGGGCAATCAGCAAACACTAAAACCAAGTGCTCGCCACCCATATCGTAGAATGGGCCTCAAGGGGGCCATGGCCGCCTGAAAGGCTCATGGGAGTTAAAGAACTGTGATACTAGCCACGGGAATATAAAATTTGCAGGGAGTTAGCGGACAAACTCATGTAATCATTTCTTCTTGAAGGCGGCTATTAGACCGCAGAAATTCTTCCAGCTCCTCCGGTGTTTGAAAAAGCTGCGTGCGATTGCGATAGGTGACCCGCATCATGGCGGGATATAGCAGGCCAAACTTGGCTCCAAGAGCATGGAGGCGAGGCCGCATATTCAAAAAGGTCTTGCGTTTGGCAGCGGTGGTTTTCGCCAGATCCGGTACGAATAGAATATTAGACCCCTGAAACTGAAGAGGCGATTTTGTTTTAGCCACAGAGAATATTTGTAAAACTTGCTGGTACCGCAGGAGTTTAAAGATGATAGGCCTTGGAAAAGGCGAAGACCGGAGGGGACGCGACGGTACGTGGTGCGCCCTTTCTATCTCCAGTGGTGGGGAAAAAGTAAGTTGCAGGGTCTCTGGGATTAGACCTATAAGAAAAGTATGAATGTCTGTACCTTCCGATCCCTCGGGGATACCAAGTAGCCGGATATTATTGCGCCGGTTACGATTAGACAGGTCTTCCAAGTCCCTGCGTAGTGCCTCAATTTCTTTGTTCATAGGCGGGAGTGACGCAGTTGCAACCAAGAGAGACGAAATCTGAACTTCGGCGTCATCCAATCTATGCGCAAGATGATCAAACCGGGATGAAAGGGTTTGCAAGTCCGACCGGATCGCAACGGTATTGTCGGTGTTTGCCTGTAACATGTCCTTTAAGGTTTTAAGTTCAGCCAGAACCAAATCTGCAGACGCCATTTGTTTAGCTGCGACGGCCTTGTCCGGAGTGGGTGGATCTGGTTTTGAACGTTTTGTTCCCGATGTAGCCGCAAAGGCTGCTTCAATTTTCCCCGTCTTGGTAGCAGACATCCTAAGAAAGGTGGCTATTGAATAAGCGCTTGAAAAAGGATGTAAAAAATCGCAGAATTCCCTATAATAATATGCGAGATCTCCCGGAGCTGAGCTTTAGGCGGCCATCTTGGTCTCCGCGCTAGAGCGCCCCCCCGGCACCAAGATTCTTATGAAAGTTAATAAGGTTAAAATTAGGGATGTGCATTCATTTGCGACGAAATAGGAAATAGAAATGATATTTCCTATTTCGTCGCGATTCGGGAGGGTGACGAAATGATAAGAAAACCCACAAAATTTTGTGTGGTTTTTTTTATCGTATTTCGGGGGGGGGGGGGGGGAGAATGGGCACATTAAAAAAAAAAACACTAAACCCACCCCAACCCTTCAAATTTAATTAATTACAACCCCCCCACCCTCCCATCCCCCGAAGAATTGCCTGACACCCCCCCCCCACCAAGACTTACTGAAAGTCCCTGGTGGTCCAGTAGGGTCCCAGAAGCAATCTCCCCCTCTTGGGCCATCGGCTCCCACTAATCAAAATTGTGCCGATGGCCCTTTGCCCTTACCGTGTGACGGGATATCGGTGCCATTGGTCGGCCCCTGTCACATGGTAGGAGCAATGGATGGCCCACGCCATTTTTTAAGATGGCGCCGGCTGCCCATTGCTCCTACCATGTGACAGAGGCTGGCCAATGGCACCGATAGCCCCTGTCACACGGTAAGGGCAAAGGGCCATCGGCGCGGGGTCAGGGCAGGTTCAGAGGCTCCAGGCACAGCAGCCATTTGCTGCTGTGCCAGGGATCGTGCGCCGACATTCAGCCAGCGCGCACAACTTACTTCAGCCCCAATGGCAAGAGGAAATGTGGAAAAGAGGATTTGCATTCAGGCAGCAACTAACAAGGTAGCACAGTCTGGGTAAACAAATAAGTGTGGGAGTAGCTTGCTTGTTGTGGCGGTTACTACCCCAAACCAATTAAGCCTGATACTTCACTTTCAATGCATATCCAGCGAAAATCTCTGCTTCAACATTATCTCTGCTTCAACGGCAGGGGGGAATGAAGATAAGAGGATTTACATTCAGACAACAACCAACAAGGACTGAATTGCACAGTCTGAGTAAACAAATAAGCGTGGGAGTAGCTTGCTTGTTGTGGCGGTTACTACCCCAAACCAATTAAGCCTGTTACTTCATTTGGAAAGCATATCCAGCGCAGCTCACTGCTTCAATGTCTGAGGGAATGAAGAAAAGAGGATTTATATTCAGACAACAACCAACAAAGACTGAATTGCACAGTCTGGGTAAACAAATAAGCATGGGAGTAGCTTGCTTATTGCGGCAGTTACTACCCCTAACAAATTAAGCCTGATACTTCACTTTGAATGCATATCCAGCACAGCTCACTGCTTCAACGGCAGGGGGAATGAAGAAATAGGATTTACATCCAGCCAACATCTACCAAGGCATTGATCTGAGCAGTTTGAGTATACAAACATCGGGATAACTTGTTCGATACGACGGTTACTACCCTCAAACATTAAGCCTTATACTTCACTTTGATACAGCTCCAACAGTGTTCTCTGCATCAATGGTGGGGGTGGAAGGAAATTAGAATCAAAAAGCTATCTATATGGGCCCTGAACTCAGCGGTCGGAGTAACAGATAAGTATCAGAAAATAAGTGTGAAAGCTTGCTGGGCAGACTGGATTGGCCTATTGGTCATCTTCTGCCGTCATTTCTATGTTTCTATGTTTCATTTCTGTTTCTATGTATCCAATCACTGTACAAACTCTACAGTCTAGAGGTAGGGTAGGCGCTGGAGACAAGACAGGCACAGGTGATGAGAAAAGAACTGGAAACAAAGCTGGAACTGGATGCAGGGGCTGGAATTGGAGGCACAGGTGGGAAATGAAGGCAGGCAGGAGCTGGAAATAGAACTGGAACAGGAGGCAAGGCCTGGAACTGGAGGCTCATAGGGAATAGGGGCCACAGGAAGGACTGGGCAGATTAAGTCAAGGACTCACAGGACAAGACTAGGACTGGACAGGACAACGAGAACATGGCAAAGGATGTACAATGCAAGCTAACAGGAAATTATCATAAAGCAAAGAACATATAAAACAAGACGTGTCTAACGAGTGGAAAAACTAATAGTGCTCATCACATGCATATGCATGTTGATGAGCAATCATCAACATATGCATCATCAACATATGCATGTTGATGAGGCTATTATTTACTCACCTGAAATGCAAAAAAAGAAAAAATTTGCATCCAAAATGCACAGTTTTGTGCTCAGTAATTAACACCTGCCAAGAGCAGGTGTTAATTTCTGAGCATTCCCAAAAGTTGTACAGAAAAGCAGAAAATGCTACTTTTCTGTACATCCTCCTACTTAAAATTGTTGTGATATTAAGTAGGAGTAACTAAAGATTTAAAAAAAAGTTTTTAAAAAAGTGCGGGCGGTCAGATTTGGGAAACAGACACTCAGTTAACCAGCGTCCTTTTCCCGAACCCGTGGCTGTGCACCGATTAGATAAACAGACACCGATAAATTCAGTGTCCATTTTCTTAACCGGCGGGCATCCACTGACAGTCGACCGCTCGCAGGCTCCTGCTGTCAAGGAAGTGCTAAGGGTGTGCAGTCGACCCGAGCGCCTCCTTGACAACGCAACCCCTAATTAAAATATTGCATGGCATCCCCAGGAGAGGGGCCTGGGGGTGCGCTAGGAAAGCAGGTGCTGAATACTCAGCGCCTGCTTTCAGCGTTCTTTTTTTTTTTTGCATCGGCCCCCAGTGTGTGAGAAGGCTGAAGGCGGCCCCTAGGTGCTGGAGACCTGGGTTCTCCCATCATGGCTGATGGGTCTTGAGCACGCACAGTGAGGATTCCTGCTGGTGCAAGAGAGCGGTACTGAGAGTGGGGACTCAGAGGAGACTTCCCTTTCATCTCTCCATCAGTGGGGAGGGAGAGAGAAAAGAAAACCACCAGCAATAAGTGGGAGCCATTGTAGCCTCTTTTTGAGATATAGGGGCGGATTTTAAACCCCCTGCTCGCGTAAATCCGGCCGGATTTACGTGAGCAGGGCCCTCCCGCGCCAGCGCGCCTATTTTGCATAGGCCGCCGGCGCGCGCAGAGCCCCGGGACTCGCGTAAGTCCCGGGGGTTTTGAAAAGGGGCGTGTCGGGGGCGGGGCCTAATGGTGCGACATTTTGGGGCCGGGGGCATGGCGCCGGCCCGGTGGCGTGGTCGAGGCCTCCGGACCAGCCCCCAGGTCGGATGACGGCGCGCCAGCAGTCCGCTGGCGTGCGTAGATTTACGTCTGCTTCTAGCAGGCGTAAATCACGAAATAAAGGTAAGGGGGGGTTTAGATAGGGCCGGAGGGGGGGGGGGGGTTAGGCAGGGGAAGGGAGGGGAAGGGGAGGGCAGGCGAAAAGAAAGTTCCCTCCGAGGCCGCTCCGATTTCGGAGCGGCCTCGGAGGGAACGGAGGCAGGCTGCGCGGCTCGGCGCGCGCAGGCTGCCCAAAACCGGCAGCCTTGCGCGCGCCGATCCAGGATTTTATAAGATACGCGCGGCTATGCGCGTATCTTATAAAATCCAGCGTACTTTTGTTTGCACCTGGTGCGCCAACAAAAGTACGCGATCGCGTATTGTTTAAAGATCTACCTCATAGTGAACTAAAGAACTTGTGTAAAATGGGGGGAAATGGAAAATGATTTATCTTTCTGACACAAGAAAAGATGTGAAGGTAAACCATCCTGCTTCCAGTTTCCAGGGTTCCTAAGTCAAATAGCTCACCTTAGGGATAAGTACCTTCAAGTTTCACTTTCTGTAAATAGAATGTGAAACTTAAACTTCTCTGATGCACACAGTGGGTGTGTATTTAGGAAACATATCACATGCCGTATCAACACACACCTATATTTAATGAGGGAGAAAATGCTTCTCCTAAGAGAACCTCCACACAGAGCACTCTGGCAGTGAAAGAAGCTTGACTTTGCTTCCATAAAACAATGTCGTGTTTTGCATCAGAGTTTCTAAAAGACACACTGATCGCTCTAGGGAGGAAGCTAGGCTTCTTGTTGCTCATCCTGAAGATGCTTACTTTTTGGAGCTGGCCCAGGGACTGGGGTAAGAAGAAAGCTGTGGCGGGTGCAAGAAGCGCCCCGTCTCAGAAGAGCAAGAATATCCACGTAAACCCAGAGCAGGAAATGTCTGTCATCCCCACCAGCGTCAACTATCATCTCACCAGGCAGTGCAACTACAAATGCGGCTTCTGCTTCCACACAGCAAAAACATCCTTTGTCTTACCCCTTGAAGAAGCCAAAAGAGGACTTTCAATGCTGAAGGAAGCAGGTGAGCCGGTTTACTTGCATCTTTCTAAAACTTAGCTTAAGATGCCATTCCATGCCTGGTTAGAAACCTGAGAATTGTTCATTATAAGCCTATTGTATTCTCTGTAGTCTCAGGCGTTAAATGTGTTTTACTGATATATATATATATATATATATATATATATATATATAATTGTTTTCTCTTCTAGTTTTGTGTTTACCTGTCACTATTCCTATTTTGGATACCACAGTATAGTGGCATGGAAATATGTTACTGCTTCCACACCACCCACAGGTATAGTTAGGTTTATGCATCCATGGCTGCACTAATGCAAATGCATCTGTTAAGAAAAAAAATCCTTGCTTGTAATGCACAAAGTACTGAAAGCTGTACTCCTTTTAGTGCACTGTGTAGTAAGGGTCCTGGTAACACATCTGCTAATACTGGCGCGTTAACCTGCGTTAGTAGACTGTTTCAAGGAACTTTAGTACATAGGCTCCTAAATTTTCAAATTTCTTTAGTTTGTAATCTTCTCCCCCAAATGTCCCTATGAGACGGGAATAGACTCCCAACCATAGCATCAAGAGAGTCATTTTCTCAGCCATTTCCACAAGTTTGACGAGATGCTGATTTGATCATTTGGCTTGTTTTTCTTGTTTTATGTGATTTAAATGTATGGATTTTTTTTCTGTAACTTGCTTTGAGCAGTGAAAAGTGTGAGCAATACATTTTTAATAATAATAATAATAATAATAATAATAAAACAGCATGCATGATAAGTTGGAAACTGTGTGTGCATGTGTTCTGTATGGGTGTTCGGCTTACCTGGACTGAACAGAGGCATACCTGGGGTGGAGTTGGGGGAGGGGTATTGGCTTACTCACACACTTTGGGATTTTCAAAAGTGATATGTGTAATTTCCTTGAAAATGTCCTTCACACCAATTGACAGGCATAATTGTGTACAAGTAGTTTAGGAGGGGGTAATTTAAAAGTGAATACAGGCTTTGAAAAGTGATGCAACTTGTGCAGATGGGCTGATGAGAGACTTACCCCCAAAGATCTCCAGCTTTAATTAAATAATTGCTTTTAGTATATTTAGGGCCTTATTTACCAAGGCTATCGCAGGCTTGTGCTGTTAGTGCAAGCCTGCGATAGCCTGCGAAGGAAGCGCATGCCTGCGCTACCTAAATCGGGGTGGAGTCGGCCCCGGAAGAGGAGGAGTCGGGGCGTCACCGGGGCTGACTCCGCGAAGACGGCGCTGCCAGCGAAAAGGTAAGGGTCTTTCCGTGTCCTAGTTCGCGCTCAATAACTACACCTTCTATGGTGGCGCTATCGGGTGCGAAACCGGCAGCGATCGCACCGCCGCGGTGCGATCGCTGCTGGCTAGCGCAGGACCGCCCCCCTGGTCGACCCCCCCGCCCCACATTAGCGCAATTTTCTAAAGTATCGCAGGTCTGCGATACTTTAGAAAATGAGGCCCTTAGGGGTAGATTTTCAGACCGCGCGAATAGGCGTACTTTTGCTGGCGCATCAGGCGCCAGCAAAAGTACGCGGGATTTTAGTAGATACGCGCGGAGCCGCGCGTATCCGCTAAAATCCGGGATCGGTGCGCGCAAGGCTATGGATTCTGTATAGCCGGCGCGCGCCCTCCCCTCACCTTCCCCTCCCTTCCCCTACCTAACCCACACGCCCGGCCCTGTCTAAACCCCATCCTTACCTTTGTCGGGGGATTTACGCCTCCCTCTGGGAGGCGTAAATCCCTGCGCGCCAGCGGGCCGCTAGCGCGCCGGGACGTGACCTGGGGGCGGGTCCGGAGGGTGAGGCCACGCCCCCGGACCGCCCCAGGCCGTAACCACGCCCCCGGACCCGCCCCCGAAACGCTCCCGACACGCCCCCAAAACGGTGCTGCGCTCGGTCCCGCCCCCGAAACGCCACCGACACGCCCCCCTCCGAAAACCCCGGGACTTACGCGAGTCCCGGGGCTCTGCGCGCGCCGGTAGGCCTATGTAAAATAGGCTCACCGGCGTGCAGGGCCCTGCTCGCCTAAATCCGCCCGGATTTGGGTGGATTTAGGCGAGCAGGGCTCTTAAAATCCGCCCCTTAGTCACTTGTTCCTGTAATGCCTCATCAACTTTTTCAGTTTACTTATCATTTCTTACTTCAGGAGGCATATACTCCATTTACAGTGAAGTGGTCACTTGAGATTTTCATACTCATAATCACAAGCATAACTTCTTATTCTATTTCTTCATGCCCTATTAAGATAGCCACTCCATATCATGCGCTACCATTTTGATTTACTCAGTTATATACAATAGGGATGTGCATTCGTTTGCAACGAAATAGGGAATATAGATGATATTTCCTATTTCGTCGTGTTTCGGGAGGGTCGAGAAACGATAGGAAAACCCACGAAATTTCATGCAGTTTTCTTATTTTTTGGGGGGGAGAAAGGGCACATTAAAAAAAAACAAACTCCCCCCAACCCTTCAAATTTAATTAATTGCAATCCTACACCCTCCTGACCCCCCAAGACTTGCCCCCCCCCCCCCCCCAAGACTTACCGAAAGTCCCTGGTGGTCCAGCAGGGTCCCGGGAGCGATCTCCCCCTCTTGGGTCGTCGGCTGCCATTAAACAAAATGGCACCAATGGCCCTTTGCCCTTACCATGTGACAGGGGCTACCAGTGCCATTGGTCGGCCCCTGTCTCATGGTAGGATCAATGGATGGCCCGCAAAAGGTTTGGCTGAATCACATATCTAATACACAATTGTATAATTGTCTTCGTCATTTAGTATATTTGTTGTAAGAAGAAAGCATTAAAATACTGTGAGGTAGATTTTAATAGCTGCGCGCGCACGTCCATGTGTGCGTGCTACCCGGCCTGCACAAATGGACGCGCCAATTATATAACATGAGTACATAAGCATGCATATGTTTGTATTTTTTTGTAATTCATTATTTTGGAGTTTTAAATATTTTTTATTTACAAATTGATTTTTCTTCACTAAAACTTCAGAAGCTGTCTTCTTTATTGTTTCTTAACATTTTCCCATTCTTCATCTATATCTTTACTAAAGGTTATCTATTCTGAATACTGTTTTGGTCTTTATTCATAACAATTACAAGTATATAATTAAACCATTTAAACAAATAAAAATGAAAATTAATTTTTCTTTTTGTCAACAGTTGAATATATTTAAACAGTTTTTGGAAAATCTTTTAAACCTCTTGTTTAAACACTCTTGTTTAAACACTTAAATAGTTTTGAAAGTGATTAAGCACAGACTAATGTAGCTGAAAAGGATTAGTGAATAGAACACTAAAAATGTTTATGATATAATCCAAAACATATAGCAAGTGCTCCAAACGGATCTACGTAGGATACAGATGTGGATTTACTGATTATGGAACAAGAAGAAGAAGTATTCCTGAAAAAGTACAAATGGAAAAGCTACTAGATTAAACAAAGAAAAGTCTTTGTTGGAAGCAACATAAAATAGCAATAGATTGGAAAATAGCTAGAGTAATATCTTTATTTTAAAACAAGGTTATTGAATTTTAATTTTTTGTAATTCTTTGAAAATTATAAAGGAACTAGCTTTCTACTGGGCCTGAATAACTATGGTTTTTCATTTATTCTATGTCTATGGGAATTATTAAAAAGGGAATGGTGAATAAAACAGAAAATGTCATAATGCCTCTGTATCGCTCCATGGTGAGACCACACCTTGAATACTGTGTACAATTCTGGTCGCCGCATCTCAAAAAAGATATAATTGCGATGGAGAAGGTACAGAGAAGGGCTTCCAAAATGATAAGGGGAATGGAACAGCTCCCCTGTGAGGAAAGACTAAAGAGGTTAGGACTTCTCAGCTTGGAGAAGAGACGGCTGAGAGGGGATATGATATGTTTAAAATTATGAGAGGTCTAGAACGGGTAGATGTGAATCGGTTATTTACTCTTTCGGATAGTAGAAAGACTAGGGGGCACTCCATGAAGTTAGCATGTGGCACATTTAAAACTAATCGGAGAAAGTTCTTTTTTACTCAACGCACAATTAAACTCTGGAATTTGTTGCCAGAGGATGTGGTTAGTGCAGTTAGTATAGTGGTGTTTAAAAAAGGATTGGATAAGTTCTTGGAGGAGAAGTCCATTATCTGCTATTAATTTCACTTAGAGAATAGCCACTGCCATTAGCAATGGTAGCATGGACTCTCTACCTGGGTAACAACAAGCTAGGTGGAGAGAACATTGCCCAAATCTCATCTTGGAGTTAGTTTCCTCACTCCGAAGGCCAGCAAATCTTCACAAGAGACCACTGTTCTGTTCGTACGTCTCATGTTAAATGTCAAAGTGGCCCCCAACCCCTACACTCATACCTAATCCCCACCTCGAGTTACTAGGTGGGCCTCCCATACTGAAACAGACTGTCCGGAAACATCGTGAACCGCGATATATGCTGGCAATGTAGCCCAAATTGGGTTAATAGTGCGTTGCATAGCTGTTATCGCAATTTGCGATACGCCCCTTTATTTTTGGGTACTTGCCAGGTTCTTATGGCCTGGATTGGCCACTGTTGGAAACAGGATGCTGGGCTTAATGGACCCTTGGTCTGACCCAGTATGGCATGTTCTTATGTTAAAAAAGTTAAGTGAATCAGGCCTAAGTACAGGTTACAAGATACAGAGCAAAATCTTAAGTAAAAGACAGAGCCATCTCAGATGTTCTGTTATTAGAAGATAAAAACAATTTTAGTTGAGGACACTCATTTATAGTCTGGGAGGATAACTTTCAAACAACTGCATGCAGTAGCATAAACATGCACATATGGCTGTGAGCAGATCTACACTAGTATTTATTTTACAAGCCATGTTGTCCAGTGAGGTCCCGCTAGCGATCTCTCCCTCCGGGCCGTCGGGCAATGGATGGCTGGCACCATCTTGTGCTCCTACCATGTGACAGGGGCCGACCAATGGCACTGGTAGCCCCTGTAACAACAAATCGGGAAATGCAGTAGAGTTTAATGAGTCCCAAAACAACATAAGAGTAGTTGTAAAATTAACTTTTTATTGGCGGCAACTCCATTGCTTTGAGCAGGCACAGTTTTAGACAGGGTTCCCTGACACGGACCCGTGTTTCGCCAAACGCGGCTGCATCGGGAGGGACGTATTTAAAGCGGAATTCATAAGCTGTAACAGAAAGAACAATTTAAATGGGGGGAACTCATGGCAAAGGATCCAAAATTGAACAACACAGATAGAAATTCATAATCAAATCATAACACATATTATTTTAACGTAATACTTTCAAAGTAATACTCACATACAATTTTACAAAGAAAGAAGGAACAGATTATACATTTAAAGAAACCAAAAATTGGCGCCAGGATTTTTGGCCAGTCATAATGAGATAAACCTCTATTTAATAAGCGAAGTGACCAGTCCAAAAGTACAGTGAGTGAAAAAGTAATCGGGAAGACAAGTGCAGGCGGATTACAGAAAAACAGAAATATATAGTGTGCGGGGTTGGTAAACTCAACCAAACTTATAAAGGTAAAAAAATAGAAAAGGGGATAACAATAAATAAAAGAAATTAAAGATACAGGTCTTTGGCACCCGATTATAAAAGCTATAGAAAAATTTTTGAAAGAATACTTCATGAACAAACTTAAACACAATCACAAACCGTACAGCCAAAAAATTATCCCTTACAGCAAAACATCTACAGCCTTATGTGCAACCATTTAAACTGAAGTCGGGAAATGACACCATATTGCAGCAGCGTCAGATTAACTACACGGAGGAAGCTTTGTCCTAACAAAAGGCAAATTCATAAAAAGCGCGATTAAGAACATAATTAAGGACCGAGCAGGATCAAATACTCCAAGATTTAAAGCATGCAGGAAATTTTTCCAACCACATTCATGCCTTGACAGCACTGCGCTTGTGAATATTATGATTTGCAAGGAGAGCGGGCTGTGCCAGCGAAACCAAACATTTAAAGAACCCGGGGAAAAGGCGCCAAAAAATTCAGCCAATTATACAACGTTAAAAATCTTTCAGCCAATAGGAAGGCAAACATCGGATACAGATAAACAGCATACATCGCTACATAAATTGAAAAAGAGATTAAGGTGAAAGCATGTGTAATAAGACAACAACAAACCAAAGTGAAACCAAAGTGAAACAAGTCTTAAGACTGTTGTTGCTGAATGCTTGAAGTGCAGTTTCTCGCTCCTGCATTTGTTTACCGGTAGCCCCTGTGACATAGTAAGGGCAAAGGGCCATCGGCGCCATTTTGATTCATAGCAGGCTCGACAGCCCGGAGGGAGAGATTGCTCGCGGGACCCCACTGGACCACCAGGGATTTTAATAAGTCTTGGGAAAGAATCGAGATGGTGGGGGGATTGTAATATAGTAAATTTGAAGGGTTGGGGTGGGGTTTTTTCTGATTTGAATTTTTTTTTTGTTGATTCGTTTTTCCAGGTTTGGGTTTCAGCTTAGTTTTTGCCGGAAAACGATCTGTGGGAAAACGAATTTTCCCACGAAGCGCCCAAACTGAAACCCGACACGACCCAGTGCAACTAAACCCATCTCTAATACACACATATGTTATGGTGTAAAAAACCTCATATTTTATAACATGTGCATATATGATATGCACATGTTATAAAATATTATGGTAAAACTACCCATGGCCACATACACACATATATACTGCCATGCACAGTTATTTGAAAGTTATTCTCACAGGTTTAAAAGACACTTAATAATCAGATTGAAAATCCCTTATCAAAATTAAAAACCTTTACATTTGAAAGATACTTAATATTTATTTATTTACTTTTATATACCAACATTCGATCCAAGATATCACATCGGTTTACAATAAACGATTGGAACAAAATAAGGCATAGGCATTTTATGTTTTTTACAGAATAACTTAGTACTGTATAGACATTCTTGTGTAACTATACAGAATGACATAAAACCTTTAAACCACTTTAAACTTTAACAGCTCAAAGAAAATTAAGATCAGACAGAAGTACAGTAATGAGATGGGGGCTGTCCAGTATTTTGGATCAATTGCCAAATGTATGATTATTTACCTGTTGGCGAGAGGTTGTATGTTTGCACCCATGCTCTGGCTTTCAGGGAATGAGTACAGTCTCTGGATGCCAGAGTGGTAGATCTGGAGGAGCTGAGATAGATATTGAAGTATATAGAGGAAACCTTCAGGGACATAGTGGAGCAGTCCTATCTCCAGACTAACAGCCCATAAGCTGCTATTGGAGAAGCAAATTCACCTGAAAGGAGATCATCACCTTGGTGTGGCAGGAGGTGATCCTACTAGGACCTGCATTCCAGGTGATGTCTTGTCCTCTCATACTGAGCATGTGTCTACAGAGGCATGTGCCTAAAAGGAATGGGTTAGGACTGCTGTTATAGTTGTCAGTTCACTTATTAAGAATGTAAATAGCTGGGTGACTGGCAAGATCACTTAGTAATTTGCCTGCCTGGTACAAAGATGGCAAATATGCTTCATCTAGATAAGATTTTAGAGAGTGCTGGGGCGTTCCTGTCTATGCTGGTACATGTCTGTACCAATGATATAGGAAGGTGCAGGAGAGAAGTACTGGAGGATAAATGTATGCTTTTAGGTGAAAATTGAAATTCAAAATGTTCCGAGTTGCATTCTCAGAAATGCTCCCCATTTCATGTTTAGGATCCCTGAGGCAGGCTAAGAAGCAGAGTTTCAATGTGTGGATGAGACAATGGTGCAAGGAAGAGGGCTTTCAATTTATTAGGAACTGGGGAACAATCTGAGGAAGGGGGAGACTATTCTAATGTGATGGGCTCCACCTTTACCAGGGTGAAACTCAGCTGCTAACAATTTAAAAAGAGATAGAGCAACTTTTTCAAGTAGATTATGGAGAAAGCCAAGCCAGTAGTCATTCAGATGACATGGTATAGACAGAGGTATCTTTAAAGAATAGTTACAAAACAGAGAAAGATTTTACCAGTAGAGAGGTTGTAGTAAAGACTGAAGTAGCCCATATGGATATAGATAAAGAGTACACGATGTAAATTAATTTGCTGCCTGTATCTAGAAATAGAAATACAAATTTAAAAAATACTTTAACATTTTTGGATGTGAATGCTGGAGTCATGAGTAGTAAGATCAGGGTATTAAAATACCTGACATTGTACAAGGATATAGGCATTATAGAGGTCATTTTCAAAAGCATATACGCATATAAAATGGCTTTTTGAAAATTACCTGGGGGGGGGGGGATAATGCATAAAATTACTCATGAATGTGATTTTGTGCATACTTGTAGGCAAAGATGCATTGCCGGGGTGGTGTTGGAGTGGGGTATTTATTTATACTTACTTTCAGTTTTCAAAAGTATGTGTTTAAATGTCTACATGGACATTTATTCCTCTTCTCTAGCAGGTGTAAATATGCACACCTTTGCCAAGTGAAGGTATGTGTGGGCCTAGTTTGATAATTAGGTCTGATCACACATGTACAAAATACCCCCACATGCCAGCTGTTATAAAATTGGATGTGATATCAGGGTTTAAACTGTATCGATGTAACAGGGCTAAATTGAATTGGTGGAGGAGAACACTATATGTAAAGGATGACATAGAGTCAAGCATGGCAAAATATCTGAGGGAAACACAATGGCTGTGGAATCCATGTTTGATGGGTAAGAGTATAGTAGCGAGTTTATACTACAATCCACTGGCCAGGATGACGAAACAGACTGGGAAATGCTAACTAAAATGAGAAAGGCAAATATATTTGGCAACATAATAATAATGGGAGATTTCAATGTCTCATCCAGACATTCTAAAGAGGTTAAGTTTTTACATGCCATAAATGACTGCTTCATGAAACAGTTGGGCAGTTACTTTAGATTTAATCCTCAATGGAATACTCAACCTGCTGCAAGGGGTTACTGTGATGAGGCTGCTAAGCAATGGCGATCAAAATGCAATTAGATTTAACATAATTACTAGAGGGGGGCGATTAAGTAAAATTACTGTAGCAGTATATAACTTCAAATAAGGTGACTGATAGAATAAGGAATCTGGAAGACAAAACTAAAAAGAGCAGTGGCAAAGGTTAATTTTGCATGAGGCATGGACATTGTTTAAAACTACCATGTTGGAAGCCTAGAAATGTATTCCTTGTATTAAATAAGTCCTGTTTATAGCTTTTCCGGACTGGAGCTGACCACCCCAGGTATTTGGATTTTCAGAAGGCATTTGACAACGTCCCCCATGAAATGAAAGACTCCTCAGGAAATTACAAAGTCTTGAGAAAGGAGGCAATGTTCTATTGTGCATTGGTAACTGGTTAAATACAGGAAACAGACGGTAGGACAGTAGGTCAGTTTTCCAAATGGAGAAAGGTAATTAGTGGAGTACTACAAGGATCAGTACTGAGACCTGTGCTGTTAAAACATATTTATAAATGATATGGAAAAGGGAATGACAACAAGTGAGGTGATTCAGTTTGTAGATGAGATAACATTTTTCAAAGCCGTTAAAATAACAGAGGATTGTGAGGAACTGCAGAAAGACTAGCGAGACTAGGAAACTGGGCATCTGAATAGCAATTGAAATTGAATGTGGTATGCAGAAAAAAGTTTGGCTGAAAAAAAGGCAGGATGAGGGCATTGTCTGGGTGGAGCATGGGTGGGCTGGGACTGCAGCATGCAGTCAGTTATGCACACTAGTGCACACCGGGATCCCACAATCATGTAACTTGCTTCTGCAATGGGTTGTGTGTAAGTTGATAAATTTAAAAAAAAAAAGGTAGTTAGGGTCAGGGTTAGTAGGGTGAAAGAGAGGCTAGTTAGGTAGGGGATTTAGGAAGTCCTTTCTTTTACTGGGGCAAATTGGGAGGGAACTGCTAAATAGGCTTAATGTGTTGCTATGCGCATCTACTAAAATCCCTGCCACTTACCCACTCAAAACAGCATTTGCATGCACATGCGCATGTCAATATAAAATTGTGCACACATGTACATGCGGGTCGCCAGTTTTATAACATGCGCACATAAATGCACCCATGTTATAAAATTGGTGCATCCATGTGCACGTGCCGGCAAACACTCGCACATGTGCAGATGCATGGCACATTGAAATTTACCACACAGTCTTGCCCAGTCCTAGTAATCTTTTTGATCCACACTTGGACATGAATATTTTCAGGTTTACACATATTCAACGTATTCAAAGATGCACATAGCTTTGAATGCTCCTGATATATTTCCATGAATCCAAATCCTTTTATGTGAGTCCAGAATTAAATAATATCACATTCCAAAGGGTCAAAAGTGGTTAAATAAGTACATTTAAGCCATGTGTTAGCAGATCTGAACCTTCATTCAAAGTGAGTGGGAGGAAGCTCTAATTCCCTATTAGAAAGTTAGAATCATTGTCCAAGTATCTTCTCCCAGTAGTAATGAAGGGGCCAATTTTCAAAGAATTTAGGCTCCTAAATTTGCCATTGTGAAAATGTACTAAAGCTGAGTACCTAAATTTAGGCTCTTAGTTTCAGTAGGATTCTAAATTTAGGTCCCTACAAGGGCAGAGTTAGGAAGAGGAAGTAAAGATAGGCATTTAGCAGTGGTTTTCAGAACTATACACCCAATTTAGGGCACTAAATCTAAGAAAATGAATAATAGGCCTAAATTTAGGGTCCTCAATTTAACTGAATTTTCAGCTGAAAACTTAGATCCCTTAGTTCAGTTGAAAATGGCACCTAATTTAGGAGCTCCGTTTTTTTCTTAATATCATCCCCAACGAGTAGAAGGTTGCATAGCATGAACCTATAGTATATGTTTTTGCTGTTTTCATCAGAGTAATATGAGTTGTTTATAGTAGTTATTAGTGCTCTAGAAAAATACGGGATGTAAACAGTTTTTATTATTAAACTGATTGGTAAATTTTGTGTTTCTCCTTTCCAACAAGATTATGCCTGCTTTTTGTATCCAAGAGGTCTTGTCCCTCTGCCCCTTTGGAAATCCTGAGTTTAACAATATTTGTCCTTAACCTAGCAGCATTACAGTCAGGTAATTCATGTGTGGTGAGGCATTGCTAATAATAGCATATATCAGAATATTTGGAGGAGAAAGTTACTTTTATCCTAATATGAAGGACACATTTTTCTTAGTGGGATTATAGAATCTTCAAGTTTCATTACATCATAAACTTTTCTTTTTTGCAGGCATGGAAAAAATCAACTTTTCTGGAGGAGAGCCATTTCTGCCTGAAAGAGGAGAATTTGTAGGAAAGTTAGTTCAGTTCTGCAAAGAGGAGCTAAAAGTGCCAAGTGTCAGCATCGTGAGCAACGGGAGCAGAATCACTGAGAAATGGTTCAAGCATTATGGTGAGAACTTTAACTTAGATATCACCCTTAAAAGCCTGCTCTCTCCTGCTTGCACATACAGCAGTTTTATTTGATATGCACATTGTTTTATTTTGTTAGAAATGATGGCATATGAAAATTGTAAATGCAATCTAAGAACTAACTTGTTTTTAAAGCATAGTTTATTATTTCTAGTTTAAGATGAAGTGAGGCAAACTAGCTTTTCAGCTTTGTGATCTGTGATTCACAATCCAGGGATCTAGCGACCTGATTTTAGGTTTTTAGTTATCCTCTTTTTTATTTCTTGTTTTTTTTTCCTCATTATTTAACCTCCTTCCTGTGCCCCAAGTGACTATACCTGAGTGACACAGCTCCCCTTGCCCATCCCAAGGGCTGGAGAGAAGTCACCATAGAGAGTTTGAATTTTAGATTGAATTACTTGCCTTTTGAAATCCAATCTCAAGTAGGACTGGCCTAAGCACTAGGTAAACTAGGTGACAGCCTCGAGTGCCAGCAGTTGGGAAGTGGTAAAATCTGGGCTGCCTAGGCCGTCCTCACTCTCAAGCAAGCTGATCGCACTCTGAATAGGCATGGAAAGTGGGGGGGCTGCTTCCCAAAACTGCTGATGCAGGAGAGGAAGGGGAGCAGGCCGCAAAATCATTCTCTCTCCTCCTCCTGCCCCCTCTATGCTCTCCTCAAGCCAGTAGGGGGAGTTGGCAAGTAGCACTTATCTGCTGCTGCGTACTCATCTGCTGACAGGGCTAGAGGGTCTCACAACTTAGTTAGAAAGTCATGCTACGCAGAGCAACTTAGTTGGAAAGTCATGCTACGCAGAGCACATTCACGTTCCTACCATCGTATTCCTCTCTCCTTATGGTAAGAGGGGACTGTGCTCCATGCAGCATGATTTTCCAACTAGTTTTTAATGCACAAAGAAAGTAATTTTATACCATTCTGCATAGCTTTAGAGTCTGCGTGTACAATGGCGCATGCCGACTTTACCAAGGATTTTTCAAAGCAACCTTACGTGCGTAAATTTGCTTTGAAAATCCTCAGATAATTAGCTGAGCATGCACAGGACATAAGTTATGCCCTGCTCCAAGCAGGGCATAACTTATGCAATTACTTAAGTGCATAGGGATAATTTCAAAAGGATTTACATGTTTAAAACTGTGCTTTACATGTGTAAATGCACTTTTACGTGTGTAAGTGGTCTTTTGAAAATTGCTACAATACATACCATTGAATTGTGAATACGTTTTACATGTGTAAATGCATTTTAAGCGCGTGAATGGGCATTTGAAAATTGCTTTGATAGTTTGTTACATTTACACAGTTAGCTGCTTTGAAAATTATTTCCTCACTTTTTCAAATCAAAAAGTGAGCAGGCAAGTTGCAACCCCCCCCCCCCCCCCAAGAATGCCTCTCCTCAGTGCGCCTAAAAATATTTGCAAAATTGGGTGACATGCATACTTTTATGCGCATTGAGCAAGGATCAGTTTTATAACAGCCATTCACATGCATGTCACCTGGTTTGATGTGCATAATTGACTTTGAAAATTGCCCCCAGTTTGCATAGGAGCTACCTTTCAGATAACAAACACTGGTAATGGGCCCCAGCATTATCGTGCCACAACCTAGAACACATTGAACAATGAGAATGGACAATCTATTATGTTTCTATCTATTCTTTCCTCAAAGAAGAGACTGAGGAGACATGAAATAAATGTTCAAACATTTTACAGGCTTTGATAATGAATGGAAAGGTGAAATCTTCCATACAAAAGGGAATTCAAGGACTAGGGGCTCATGATTTGAAGCTGCAGGGGAGAAGATGCAAAGAAAATATTGTATGTGAAATACTGTTTTTACTGAGAAGGCAGTAGATGCCTGGAATAGCCTAATGGAGGAACTGGCAACCAAACTGTGACACAATTGAAATATCCTTGGGATATACAGAAAACCCAATGTTAAGAGCAGAAAGCAGATAATTCAGGGTAACAGGTGAAAGAAAGGAAGGAGAGGGTTTGAGTGTTGGCTCAGGCATATGAAATATGGAAGGCCAGAAAGGGGAAGACCTAGGCTAATGATAAGAAAATAGAGATACAACTGCATCAGACTTGGTTAAACTCCAACAGCAGTGGTAGGTCTTCATTAGGCTGCCATGGTTAAACTCTAACTACCCCCCTGGTGTAACCTATCATGCTTATGACCCTAACAACAGCAGTACTATTGCATTAGACTTCCAAGAAGGCTGGGAGAACTTGCACAGAGTCCTGGCTACAACCCTAACAGTGATGGTACAGTTGCATTGGGATTCCAAGTAGGCTGAAGAAACCTGCAGGGAGTGACCATGCTTAGAACACAAGCATCAATGAGCAGAGGGAGGCCAGAAGTTTTTGGGCAATGGCCTCACTAGTTTTCGTGACTGAATAGATGTTACAAAACTTTGTAGTAAGAAAGAGAAGAGGGCCTGGATGTTGAAAATAAGTATGGGATTGTAAGAATTAAAGAGGAACTTGACAGAGCCTGGGATAGCCTATCAGGGGAGGTGGGGAGGCCAGCACTTGCAATGGAATCTGGACATCCTTAAGTATGATGTAGAAGGCAGTGGTTGAAATAAGACTGAGAAGTCAAGTAAACCAAGTGACACAGCAGGCCATTGGGTAGCCAGGTTAGTACCAGCAGGTCACAATGCCTCAGAAACCAACTGGGTTGGTGTCAGCAAGTTGGTGGTGGCCAGTTACTGTCTAGAAAGACGATATGGAGAAAACAAGAGGCAGATAAGAAAGAATGAGTTATAGCAATACCATAGGTCATGGGTTAGCCAGGCTAGTACCAGCATGCAACAATTACCCAGAAACCAACTGGGTCAGTGCCTGAAGATGGGAAGTAGCCAGTTACTGTCCAGCAAGGCCACAGGGACCCTTGGAAGCTGAATATGTGGTGAACAGCCTCACTAGTTTTGGTGTTTTTTTTAAATTATTGCTTGGCTTGAAGGTGAGATGGAAGTGGAATAAATAAACAGCAGTATCCTACAAGTGGTCAAACGTCTGTGGCTAGTGGCTGGGATATATCTTTAACAAGTAGATCAGAATAACTGCACAGATTAGATGGGGTAGTTGGTCTTTTTCTACTGTTTTCTACTGTTTTATTATGTTACAGTCAGTATCACATTCTCCTTTTTCTTGTAAATTAAATTTGTTAGTATTTATTACACAAAAAACAGTTTATCATATGATAAATGCCTATTGCAGCAATATCATGCAATATTTTACCCAAAATATTTGAACCTTTTCCATTGAAAAGAAAACTGTAGAACTAGGGGTCATGAAACGAAACTCCAGGGGGTACGATTCAGAACAAACATCAGGAAATACTTCTTCATGGAGAGAGTGGTAGATTCCTGGAATGCCCTTCTAGAAGAGGTAGCAAGGTCAAAAATAATAAACAAATTCAAAAGGGATAAACCCTGTAGTTCCCTAAAGACTAGAGGTTGGAAATGGAAGAATGCTTGGGGGGTAACCTGCATGGAGTGGAAGTTACTAACCTTAATAGAAAGCATGGGGATTACTTCCCTTAACCAATTAGCCCAAGGTTTGTGATGCAACCGCAACATTGCTCTCTGCTTTGTTGGCGGGGGGGGGAGGGGAATTAGATTGAGATGACAGCCAATGCTAGGCTCTGACTTTTACAGCCTGTGATACTGATATGCAGACAGTAGGGATAAGCATAGGACTGCTTCTAGGGCCAAGTCCAAAAAGCAAAGCACGTTTAAGCAGCATTGTCTAAATTATCATGAAGGCTGCACACCCTGTATAAACAATTTTGTAATAGGCTTGTCAGTTGCTTGGTTTAGATTGTAAATATTGCTACCCTTAACATAAGGCTTGGGGATAACCAGCGCAGAGCAGCAGCTACTACCATAAGAAGCTTGCTGAGCAAACGGGATGGACCATCTGGTCTTTTTCTGCTGTCATTACTATGTTATTATGAGTATGTTAATGAGCTGCTTTACATGCATAAGCCTTCAAATGCATGCAAAGTAGCTCATTATTAGGTAATTTTATGTAAATAAAATAATGCAGCTTACCTCATAAAACCTCAAGCCATATTATTTTCCTATCAAAATATGCAATCCCCCTCCCCCCATAGTAGCAGCCTGCCAAATCCCTCCAAACCCTTAATCCACCCTAGCCCACCTCTGCGCCCCCCCCCCCCCCCCCAGGCATATCTGCAGGTCTAGTGGGGCCTGGAGTGCCCCCTAGGCTCCTGGCCGGCTGCTTACTCAATCCAAAATGGCGTCATTGAATTGTCAAAAGGTATTACCCGTGATAACTGCACTTAATGCGGTTAATGAGCTTTGGAAAATTGCTACAATAGTATCTTACATTTACATTTTCCTTTGAAAATTACCCTGTTAATAAAGATAAGTACTTTTAACAATGAAACGTATAGAAATTGTCTCAAAAATATCAACACTAAAATTCTCTTTCCTGAAAAGGTAATTTATTTTAAATTTAGGGACATGAATGCTATGGTAAACAGGATTTTTATGTGCCTTGCTTTTTCAGGTGAACATTTAGATATTCTTGCTGTTTCCTGTGACAGCTTTGATGAGGATGTCAATGTGTTAATTGGCCGAGGCCAAGGAAAGAAGAATCACATTGAAAATCTGCTAAAACTAAGGAAGTGGTGCAGAGATTATGGTGTGGCATTTAAATTAAATTCTGTAATTAACAGATTTAATGTTGAAGAAAATATGAATGAACAGATAAAGGCAATCAATCCTGTCCGCTGGAAGGTAAGTTAAAAACCATTTTGCTATTTGAAAATTTTGTAATGGTTTTCTATGTAGTGTCCTGAAGGAGAAAATCTTTACAGTGCGATTGGTTGAAAGAAGTATTAGCTGTTGCTGTTTTGCTGTATATTTCTTTTAGAATCTCAGTAGATATATAAATCTATGGCTTATTACATAGCTTTGTCAACATGATGTTGGTACAATAACAGTTTAAGTTCCTCTGAAATTTAGCTTATGAGTGCATCAAGAACTATGAATTATACCTAACCATCACTCTGTTTATCAGATCCTATGCTACATAATCTGCTCCCTGATAGGGCCCAACAGAGTTCTGGTGACAGCCAAGAGCATTAGACCAGAAACTAGCATTCAAGATATAGAGGAAAATGTATTTAAATTAAAAGTTATTTTACCTACCATGCAAGTACAAAGATACATACCTGCAGAAAGTCTACTTTTGCATCATCTGTATTAATGGAAAAGAACTCTTACTCCCCAAATATTTAATCATTCCAAAATGCCAGTATCCCTTGCTCTTCATAATCCTATTTTGTATTTCTTTTAAAATTACATATTTTTTATCACTTTAAAGTACAACACCTAGAATAAACATCTTGTTCATGACAGCATTTAAGAAGTAATTCAGCAAAAAACTATATTTCAAAAGAAAAAAAGGAAAATTATTCCGTCAATGTGACCAATCCACCAAATTGAAATGGGAGGATAATATAATTCCAGGTAATATCAGATAATGATCATGAAAGGAAAAAAGAAACAGAGGTCTACTATCCACCTGCATCTTAAGAACATAAGAACATAAGAAATTGCCATGCTGGGTCAGACCAAGGGTCCATCAAGCCCAGCATCCTTTTCCAACAGAGGCCAAACCAGGCCACAAGAACCTGGCAATTACCCAAACACTAAGAAGATCCCATGCTACTGATACAATTAATAGCAGTGGCTATTCCCTAAGTAAACTTGATTAATAGCCGTTAATGGACTTCTCTTCGAAGAACTTATCCAAACCTTTTTTGAACTCAGCTACACTAACAGCACTAACCACATCCTCTGGCAACAAATTCCAGAGCTTTATTGTGCATTGAGTGACAAAGAATTTTCTCCGATTAGTCTTAAATGTGCTACTTGCTAACTTCATGGAATGCCCCCTAGTCCTTCTATTATTCGAAAGTGTAAATAAACCCATTCACATCTACTCTTTAAAGACCTCTCATGATCTTAAAGTCCTCTATCATATCCCCCCTCAGCCGTCTCCTCTCCAAGCTGAACAGCCCTAACCTCTTCAGCCTTCATATCAGGACCAGCATAAAGCTTAATTTGGAGCAGTGGAAATGGGAGACGAGGCAGCAAATGGGTCCTAAAGCCCTTTATTACTAAAAAAAAGGGCAGTAAATGACAGAGATGTGCTTTGTTAATCCCTATCGTCTTGAGCTTTGTTTTGGGCCCCCCCCCCCCACCACCCCCGCAGGAAATTTCATATTTCCTGCAGTTCGGGGGGGGGGGGGGGTTTCAGGGGGCCCCAATTTTCGTGTTAGTGCACGCTAACTCCCGATAGTGTGCACGCTAACACAAAAAACACATTTTTTTGAAATTTCGGAAATTTTCTTTTGCTTTTCGGTTCCCCCGAGCCATACCGAATTAGGCAATTTCGTTGAAATTGCCTAATTCGGGAAAAACAAATGCACATCACTAGTAAATGAGGGGATCATGAAATAATATATTTATTGGTACAAGGGACAGCTTTTGTTAACATTTTTGCTTAGCCCTCCCCATTAATTGAACTCTTTGTCATTGCGTAGATATTTAATAACACATTTGCAGGGAAAATGTTTACCAAAACAGAACCCCAATCGTAAAAGTGTTTGGTCTTAAAAGAAGAAATTGCCTATGTTTAGTACATCCGGGAAAGTTCTACTTTTACTATTCAGGAACTATGTTTCCCTAAGCTTGAAAACAAATGAAGAGCTCATCTGAAACAAAGTTAACAATCAAGGTTATGGAAAGAGATTTCTCTTTATCCCCTTCCAAAACCTGTATTTTTAAGTTCAAACACGCAAAAGGCACATGGGAGATTTGAACTTCTTCCTCACCTTTCTTGACAAAGGGAGGGAGACAGTATATTCTAGACATAGGGGGAAGGGACTGTTGAGGTATTTTTAAAGCAGAGATATATAGCATCTAAACAAGTCTATGGGAGTCACCACTGGTGTCTTAGGAAAATTACTAAATCTTAGCTTTTGATACCTAACAATATTTACTAAATTTTATTACAAGGAAAAATATTGTTCTTCATCAAGCATTCCTCTTGATCTTTAATTTTCTGTATCTTCTCTACAATCATTTAACTGCTTGGTGTTTTCTTACATCTTGTCTTCCAAATGAGTTATTTTACCCATGAAAATTTGAAATTGTGTTGAAAAGTTGTTAATATGGGCCACAAATGTATTCCCCAAGCCAGCAATCACTTCCTAAAGATTGTCTAGTATTACCATCCTTGGCTTTACCAAAGTTGACAAAGGAATTATAGAAGAAGAAAGACTTGCCTTAGCTTCAGTTCCTTGTACTGATGTAGCAGACAGAATTCTAACAGCATGCATGTGAGGCTTTCTAGGATCCACTGCCATTTTCACTCTCATCTTCTGAGCTACCTGTTTCTGTTCTGCAAGTGGAATGATGACTATGGCTTGGATTCACCATTCTAACGCAGAATGGTGAATCCAGCAAAAAAACGGGGGGCGGGCCTGCGAAAGCTGGCAGCCATTGCACCACCGCGGTGTTATCGCTACCGGCTTTCACACCCAATAGTTCCACCGTGAAAGGTGGTGCTATTGGGCAGGCTACTGGTGACGATAATATGTCTTACCTTATTGCCGCCAGCGAAGACAACGCGGAATCTGCCTCCTCCCCACCCCATCTCCTCTCCTCGCCACCCCGACTCCGCCCCAGCAAGCTATTGCACGCGATAAGCGATAGAAAATGACCCCCTATGTTCGCTAAAGTTGATTCTTTCATGTCAAGCACCTCTGCTACTATCATCATTTCTGGAAAACAGAGAGAGAGAGAGAGCCCCCCTCCCATCATTTTTCAGATGTCATCTGAGGTCGCCCAGAGGGACTGCATAGTGAAACCTCTTGTCAGAACCACAGGGCCATTTCTACTAGGGACAAAGACATTTTCAGCTCTGGGGAGAGCAGTGATTCAATACCTGTCCAAACCACAGCCCTGAACAAGCTCCCACTGAGAACAGCTGATGTTGCACCAGACCACATGACAAAACAGACCAGATGCTGTTGGGGTGGACTGTGCAGGCAGGAAAACATGGGCTCTATCCTTGAGTTTGACCATTTCAAGATAGGAAAGAAAACTTTATCGAAGAAATTCAACACCATGCCCATGCACTATCTCAGCAGGCATCTGCTATCTTGGTCTACCTAATTTTATTTTTAAGTGTGAATTAAAATTGACCATAGTTGTGGGAGGGAATGTTTCTTTATTCAGTTTCATCTGGAGAAAGCTATATAAAAGACTCAAATGGTTCTTACATTGCAATGTGCACCTATTCATAATATCATCATTCATAGCTAGGAAAACTATAAAAGAGGAGGAGAAATTGAAGTGACTTTTTAAAATACTTTTAGAGAGGAGAGTGTCCCTGGAAAGTCCTTTTCTTGATTTTTATGTTATGCTAAGTTATATTTACATTCCTTAGATGAGGGTTGCTTAAACTGATCTTCAGTTCTTCCCCCCCCCCCCCCCCCCCCCCCCACAACCCAGCCAGTCAGATTTTCAGAATATTCCTAATGAATAATGTATATATGAGAAATATTTACATATATAAGAAGTAGTGCACGCACATAAATCTCATGCATATTCATTAGAGATATCCTAAAAATCTGACAGGCTGGTAGGGGTGTCCAAGGACCACTTTGAGCACCCCTGCCTTAGACAGTCCAATCAACTTAGGGAGTTATCTCCTAGTTATTTGAGGGACCTGCTTCACAGTTATATTCTGGCCCACTCCTTGCATTCTCAAGATGAGAATTTGTTAATCTTCCATTGTTTAAAAGATGTATGTTGGCTCTGCCTTATAATAGATCTTTCTGTTGATTCACACCAACTCTAATTTAGCTTAATAATGGAGTCACTTACTAAGCCGCAGTATTTTCCTCATGGTTAGGGACCTTCATTTTTGTTTTTTATTTTTTTAAACTTTCCTGGGAATTTATCAGGGTTTATTATGACAAGAACAATTATGACAAGAACAAAAACAGGAGAAAATCAGTAGAAAAATGTGCCTCATTATTTTTCTGGGTAATTATTGGAGTTTATTTTCAAGGACAGAAGCCCAGACAATAAAACAGTATTAAGTAGGGATGTGCATTCGTTTTAGACGAAATAGGAAATATAGATGATATTTCCTATTTTGTTGCGGATCGGAGATCCAAGAAAATGATAGGAAATCCCCACGAAATTTCATGTCGTTTTCTTGTCGTTTTTTTTTGGAGGGGGAGAAAGGGCACACAGAAAAAAACAAACCCATATCCACCCCAATCCTTCAGATCTAATTATTTACAATCCCCCACCCTCCCGAACCCCCCCCCCAAAAAAAAAAAACTTGCCTAAAGTCCCTGGTGGTCCAGCGGGGGTCCCAGGAGCGATGTCCCCCTCTCGGGGTGTCGGCTGCCACTAATCAAAATGGCGCCGATGGCCCTTTGCCCTTACATGTGACAGGGGCTATCAGTGCCATTGGCCGGCCTCTGTCACATGGTAGGAGCAATATCTAGCCAAGCTCTGCTCTTTTAATTAATGGTGACTGTTCGTGATTTTTCTGCCAAAACAGGTCACTGCTAATCTCAAATGAGAGTGAGTATATAGCAATCTCTCATACAGCAACTTACTGAAAGGAATTTCATTATAACAGAATTTACATTTTGGAACTGATGTAATGTCATTTGTGGTTACTGCACTTATCAGAGAGTTCAAGTGACTTTTCTGTATTTGTGTTTTAAATTTTGTGTAACCATTATCTTAGCATGTAATCATATAGCTCTAAAAATAAATAATGTATGCTACTAGTATAGTTGCACTTTTCAGCCTTCCTTGTGGGTAAGGACATTTTAATTGCATTTTGGAGAGTTATAAATGCTTTTCAAAACTGTTTAAATAACATTTTCAATAGATCTTTCTAATCTCCAGTGTGATTAAGTAGCAGAGAGGAGACAGGATCCATTTGTTTTGTCTTCCTCTAGATATCATAATGTATCATCTCTAAGTCAGATAGGTTTATAAAGAATGCCATCCAAGGAACCTTTCCCAATGGAAAAAGCTTAAAGTTTGTACTTCTTCATATAACTGGCCTTGCAAGACTTGTCCTGCAGTGATCAGCCATATAAATTAACTATAACTAAATGTGGTTTAATAACAAGAACCAAGGATTAACGGACCATCATAATAATCTCTACTGGTTATGTCACCTTCTTAGCTGTTTACTTAATCAGCGGTCCTATGATTAAGTAAAACGTTATGAAGGTGACATAACCGGTAAAGCTTATTATGATGGTCCATTAATCCTTGGAGTACATCTGAATAGAGCACTAATTGTTATATTGCATGGTTAAGCCATAAGTTCTTTGACACCTTTCTCTATATTAATATCAAGAACTCCATCTGAATCCAAACAAAACAGAGATTCTCTGAATACAATATGCATTGAGAAGTCCCTGATTTGAAAAACTCATCTGGAATCTATGAGCTCCCACTAAAAACACTGATAAAAACCCTTGCAGTTCTACTGGACTTAGAAATTGCCATGCTCCCACAAATCCAGGCAATAGTCAACGGCTGCTTCTTCCCATCGCGCAACTTATGAAGATTATGCCCTATGGTAATGAAGAGAAATCTAATCACAGTAGTCCATGCCACAGGTACCAAATGGCTGGATTACTGCATTGCTCACCAAAAGAGTCTTTCAGATAAGGCCCTTCACAAACTTCAGATAATACAAAACTCTGCTGTACAACTGATAGAATACAAAACACACAAACTACACTGGCTGCCAGTGCCCTGGAGAACCAAACTCAAAACCCTGAGATTGATTTTCAAGGCTCTAAGAGGAAACAGATATAGTTACGTAAAAGAAGGTCTGTCATTATACATGCCCTCAAGACTACTAAGATCCTCACTTGGTGCCTCCATTACAACTCCCGCAAAAAAAAAAATCAAAAGATCAGCTACTGCCGATGATCCTTCTCGGGAGCAGTACCTGCCCTATGGAAAATTCTCCCAGATGAGCTTCACCAAATGCATGACTATGCCTGCTTCAGGAAGGAACTACGGGGTCATTTTCTAAGCCTATTGCATGCGAAAAGGGACTTTTTCACGTGCGATAGCTTGCCAGGGGTGGAGGCGGGGCGACGACGAGGCGTACGCGGCGGTATCTTCGCTGGCGGCGATAAGGTAAGTTACGTTATTGTCGCCAGGAGCACGCCCAATAGCACCACCTTTCATGATGGCACTATTGGGTGCGAAAACCGGCAGTGATAACACCGCAGTGGTGTGATCGCTGCCGGCTTTTGCAGGCCCGCCCACCCCTTTGCCCCCCCCCCCCACCCCCCGTTACCACTGGATTCACCATTCTCTGCGAGAATGGAAAATCCAGGCCTAAAAACCTGGCTCTACTGTCAGACTTGTAATGCTAAACCTATAATTACCTCCACCCTAGAAAGCAGCTGAACCTCTCCTCACACATGTATGGAATTAAATTGACTGCAATTAACTGTCAGGCCATCATTTGGAGTGCATTGAATGTGCTGCTACAACTTATCATTTGTGCATTTATTTTAAGTTTAGGTATTATTGTAGATTTAAAGTTTGTGTAGTTATCTTAGGTTTACTTAGTACTTTGATTCATTTCTAGTGTTAATCTGTACTGTGCACCTTCTCTATTGCAAAGCTGCTATTGATTTCTTCTTGTATGCTGCCATTCTAATATGTTGTACTCACCTTAAGTGAATTTCTTATTGAAAAAGGTGAGTAAAAAATTCAAATTAAATAAATAAGAACAAATACAATGGTTTTCTTACCATGTGAGGTATGTTAGCTAGGACCTATTTTATGTTATTACATGTGAAATCACTCATTTTTACTTTTCAGGTATTCCAATGCCTAATCATTGAAGGAGAGAATTCAGGTGAAGATGCTCTAAGAGAAGCTGAGAGATTTATTATTAGTGATGAAGAGTTCAATCTGTTTCTTGAACGTCATAGAGGAATTTCATGTTTAGTACCTGAATCCAATCAGAAGGTATTGTATAAATTAGAACATCAAAAGTAATCCTTATAAACTGCATGGTATAGTCTGCATGTTTGTATTTCTGCCCTTTCTTAAAATACAGCTGCAGTACTCCATGTTCCCTTTTCTGATTAGGCAGTCAAGTGGTTTAAGACAGTCCAACACTGTGAGTTTCTCATGCCTTACTTACTTCTATCCATAAATTCCTCTTCTCCCCCTTGAACAGAAGTGGACATATCCATGCTGAGAGCCTTTTGAAAACTGGAAGACACCAGTTCAGGCTACAACCCTCTATCATTCATCTCAGTATCGTTCATGGACTTCATCCTTATTAATATTATATCCTAAGGGATGAATTTTCAAAGACTTTCAAATTATGCAAAAAAAATGTAGCATATATGTGCGCAAGTAGCATCTACTCATGTACATACAATTTTATAAACCTCAAACATAGGTGTGTATTTTTCTTTTCATGCACAAATATACGTGCGTAAAAAGGCAATGGTCCGGGGTTTTCTAGGGCAGGGCCAATATTTACATACATACGTTTCTATTTAATTGGTGGAGTAATTGGTAAAATTGGTAATTTCACTTACACGCGCATGTTTTAAAATATTTTGACTTACAAGCATAAATAATGATTTACGTAAGTCCCACTTTATTTTTGGAAGTAAAATATATGTGCATATTGGGGGTAATTTTCAAAAGGAGTTACATGCGTAAATTTACTCGAGTAAAAACCAGTAAACCTGGTTTTTACTCGAGTAAATGCTTTTTAAAATCAGGCCCATATTTTTCAAATAGGTAGGAAAAGTACACATAGGGGTAGATTTTCAAACAAGGCGCATTGGCGTACTTTTGTTGGCGCTCCAGGCGCCAACAAAAGTACGCGGGATTTTAGTAGATACGCGCGGAGCCGCGCGTATCTGCTAAAAACCTGGATCGGCGCGCGCAAGGCTATTGATTTTGTATAGCCGGCGCGCGCCGAGCCGCGCAGCCTACCCCCGTTCCCTCCAAGGCCGCTCCGAAATTGGAGCGGCCTTGGAGGGAATCCTCTAACGCCCTCCCTTCACCTTCCCCTCCCTTCCTCTACCTAACCCACCCGCCCGGCCCTGTCTACCCCCCCCCCCCTTACCTTTCTCCGGGGATTTACACCTCCCGGAGGAAGAAGTAAATCCCCGCGCACCAGCGGGCCTGTTGCGCGCCGGGACGCGACCTGGGGGCGGGTACGGAGGGCGCGGCCATGCCCCCGGACCGCCCCGGGCTGTAGCCACGCCCCCGTACCCGCCCCCAAAACGCTGCCGACACGCTCCCTAAACGCCGCGACGACCGGGCCCGCCCCCCAACACGCCCCCGACACGCCCCCCTCGGAGAACCCCGGGACTTACGCGAGTCCCGGGGCTCTGCGCGCGCCGGTAGGCCTATGTAAAATAGGCTCACCGGCGCGCAGGGCCCTGCTCGCCTAAATCTGCCCGGTTTTGGGCGGATTTAGGCGAGCAGGGCTCTGAAAATCCGCCCCATATTCAATAAAATGATATGCTTGCTTTCAAAGCATTGCATGTAGTCACACATAATTAGAACTAGGGATGTGAATCGTTTTTTGATGATTTAAAAAAATCGTCAGATATTTTTTAAATCGTCAAAAATCGTTAGAGTCGCGATACAATAGAAATTCCCCCGATTTATCGTGAAAAATCATAAATCGGGGGAGGGGGAGGGTGGGAAAACCGGCACAGCAAACCAACCCCTAAACCCACCCCGACCCTTTAAAACAAATCCCCCACCCTCCCGAACTCCCCCAAAATGTTTTAAATTACGTGGTGGTCCAGTGGGGGGGGTCCCGGGGTGATCTCCCACTCTCGGGCCATCGGCGCCATTTTGGCTGCCACTAATATAAATGGCGCCGATGGCCCGATAAAAAAAAAAACACCCGACCCTTTAAAATGACCCCCTTGACCCCCCCCCAAATCTTTTAAAATTACCTGGTGGTCCAGCGGGGGCGCAATCTCCCGCTCTCGGGCCATCGGCTGCGTTAATAAAAATTGCGCCGATGGCCCTTTGTCCTTACCCTGTGACAGGGCAAAGGTAGCGCCGGCGCCATTTTGAATATTGGCAATACAGCCTGAGTGCAGGAGATCGCTCCCGGACCCCGGCTGGACCACCAGGTAATTTTAAAACCTTTTTTGGGGGTTCGGGAGGGTGTTTTGATTATCGGATCGGGCGCAGCCGATAATCAGAACTCAAATCGGGCTGGGCGATAAAAATTTTAAGATTTGGATCGGAACCGGAACCGATCAGATTCCGGTTCCGATTCACATCTCTAATTAGAACTGCATATTTTGTGATACACATAGGTTATAAAATACTATGGTAAAACTATGCACGGCCATATATGCACATATTTGCCGGCCTGTGCAGTTGTTTGAAAGTTATCCTCTTAACATTCATTTACCCATTTAAAGAAGTTGAAATGTCCCCAGATCACTGCATCATTTTACTCTACACCCTCAAAATGAGAAAAGCAGTGTTTAGCTTAAAAGTTATTTTATCTGTGACTTCAAGGTTTGTTTATAGATGTCATTTAACTCCATTGTAGAGACTGACTGTGGGAGCATGATCATAAACTTTGTAGGATATAAACAACACATGTTCTTTTGGCATATCTGAAGCCCAGAATTACAGAGAAAATAACATTAGCTTTTGGATCCAAAAGTTTCCTCTTTTTTCCTTTGGGCTTCCAGCTCTAATAGAACCAACCTACATTGGGCTCCTGTAGTATTACCATTCATGTGCAACTGCCTATGTTTTTTCCCCCTATTTATATCCTCCTTTCAACTTAATTTGTCCAGTCATTGTAGTCACAATTCTTGGCCAGGGGCCATATACTAGGGCTAGGTCCAGAACCCATCAATCAAGAGCCCTAAGTCTGATGACTCAGAGGCTGGTTCATGAAAAGTACATTAGCATGCATTAACTATTAGTTGTAATGGGGCCTATTCACTAATGGGTCGATTTTAAAAAAAAACCTGCACATAAAATCTGGGGGTTACGCGCGCAGCCAGGTTTTGTGCACGCCACACGTAACCTCTGTTACACGCACCAGAGCCAGGCCCTCTTCTAAGGGGTGGGCCAGGGGTGGGGAGGCGCGTGAGTCAAGACAGCGGCATTGATCGCTGTACCGGAGCTTCGCACGCCAGCTGGCTGCCGCCACGCGCAACTTATTTCAGGTTGGGCCCTGAAGTAAGTCCGAAGAAAAAAGGGAAAAAGATAGGAATTAGGGATTGGGGAGGAGAGGGGAAGGGGAAGGAGAGGAGAGGGGAAGGGGAAGGGAAGGAGAGGGGAAGGGGAAGGGAGGTTAGGGTAGGGGGTAGGGAACTGGGAAAGGCCACGATGCGTCGTCGTGTGAATTTTGCAAAACTGTCCTCCCCTTTGCGCGCGCCCGGCGCACATGTGTGCGCAGCCTGCTGTTTTTATAACATACGCACGCATGTTATAAAATTGGCACATCCATGTGGGTTGCCCGGGTAGCGCGCGCACATGGACACGAGCGCGCACCTATTAAAATCTACCCCTAAGAGGTGAACTTTAAAAGAGATGCATGTACCAAAATCGGGAGATGGTTCACATCTTGCACGTACATGTGTCCACATGATTTTATAAAGTGGGGAGATGCACGCACATCTCGCATCGGAGAAAAAAAGGGGTGTAGTATGGGTGGGGCATGGGCATTCTGGGGCGGGGCCAAGAGATGTGCACGCATGTACCTATGCGCCTGGGTACATGCCCAGGTCCAGCGCCGCATAACTTTACATCTGCTACCCTGTTTCCCCGAAAATAAGACAGTGTCTTATATTAATTTTTGCTACCAAAGATGCACTAGGCCTTATTTTCAGGGGATGTCTTATTTTTCCATGAAGAAGAATTCACATATATTGTTGAACAAAAAAATGAACATTTATCATATTCTGAATAGTTGTCTGGTTATGCTGGTTTGTGATGACAACTAACTGTGAATCCTGCAGGGTAAAAAAATCACAGCTGCATGCTCTGGTGTTCTGTGCGACGGGCATGCTCCCAAATAAAACTTTGCTAGGTCTTACTTTCGGGGGAGGTCTTATATTTAGCAATTCAGCAAAACCTCTACTAGGTCTTATTTTCGGGGGATGTCTTATTTTCGGGGAAACAGGGTATGGAGGAGGCGTTAAGTTAAAAAAATAAAAAACAGACATCCCTGAGTGGTTTAAGGGGAATACAAGCTAAAGAACCAGGGAGGTTTGGAGGACCTAGTTCTAGTTGGGGAGAACTGATGAAACTGGTCATGGTGTGGACACACGCCTGTTATCAAATTTCCCTACTTACGCAGCTCATACCCGACTTTATGTGGCTGTGTGCATCCACTTAAAAAATTGGGCACAAACCTATTTGCACCCAGCCTATTTTATAAGATATGCGCATCTGTGCATGTCTCTGGGCACCCAAGATACACACGTGTACATGTGCGCCTGTTTGAAAGTTACTGTCCCTTAATTCACATTATTGCATGTTATCACAGTGGTGCATTTTCACAAATAGGTCTGTAGAAGTCTCTATTGTACAATAACTGGGACTCTCTCCCTCCCAGGGGTGGAGAACGCTGCCTTTGCAACAGTCCAGGCCCCGGCCAGCCCAGGACCTAGAACCCTGGTCTAGGAATCAAATTCAGGTCCTCCAAATGACAATGTGCAGCACTTGTCACTGAGCCAGCTCGAGAAAACGACTTTTAATTTGCAAGTTATGTTTTCCAATTGATGCAGCCTTGTGGTGCATTTCATTCTCAGTAACTACTGAGTTGGCAAGGTTGATATTCCTCTTTAGAAATCATCATAAATAAAGCCTTCCATTTTAAAATAGCTTTGTGTGAATCAGATCTGGGGCTAAGAGTGACTATGTCTCTCACTTTCCAATCTGAGCACTTCCAGGAGGAGATTAGGTGAAAGAGAAAAGGATGCAGATGCTTATTTAGCCTTCTCTTATCCAGGTTATAGGGTCAGACGATTGTAAGTTACATTTAATACTGAAATAGACCTTTGATAGCAGGGAACACTGAGTTGTAAAAAACACTTCACAAGTTGACCTGGTGTTCCCAATGGTTTCTATTTATTATAGAAGTAATATAGGTGCAGGTGTTTACAAGTGAAAGAAAAATATAGTCTAAATACTGTCACTGTTTCTGTTTTTGCGAAATAATATCTTCCATTTTTCTATTTACCTACTGTGCTATTCTATTTCATATTTAAAAATTATTAGATACTATTTCTTTTTAATTGTACATCACCTTGGTTTTCTATTATGGAAAGAAAGGCATTTTATCAAATGCAATGCACTGCAATAAAAAAGGTGCTGCTGGCTCCTTAATGAGAGTTCTGAATTGAGCCGTCTAGGGAACAGGGAAAATCTTTTTGTTTAAGCCAGAAAAGGCTCCAACTTTGCCCATATGGGTAGTCCATGTGGATAGATCCAGAACTATGCTAGCTACATTACATTTATTGCATACCAAACACATGAGTGCTCATGACAAGTTTCAACAGTTAAAATACATAGCAAAACATAATAAAATAAAATAAAAGTACATTATTATACAAAGATAACCAAAACCTACAACTACTACTGCATAACCACCATGAGAAAACTTTGGGACTGCCTCCCCTATTTTACAGGCACTCTCAGGTATGCTAATGCTCAGATGTCACCTGCTTACTGCTCCCGTTTGAGGATCCTGCTGGAAATATGGGGATGGTAGTGTTTCGGGCTTTCTGAACACCCTCCCACTTCCTCAGACATCCTTACTCTTGATGGCTCTCCGGAAGAAGTCTCTGGAAACCTTCCCAGAATCCGAGTACACTCCCATGGAGTTCAGCAGCCATTGCTTAGCTGGATAACTATTTATCCAGCTAAATTATTCTCGTCTAAGTGGTGTGTGGGATGGGGGCGCTCTGGGGCATGGCGAATTATCATAGTAACATAGCCAGGTAAGTGGCAATATTCTGACTTATTAGGCTAAGTTAGAGCTGCTATTAAACAGGTCTATCGGGTCTTTGAATAACTCTAAATTATCTGGATATATTCAGTGGTGCAGCTGTGCCACTGAATATCCTGGCAAAGTCAGACAGATATGTTTATCCAGCTAATTTTCTTAGCCAGATATGGACCTCCTATAATCAACAAGCAGGGGTAGAAAGGATTATAACTTTTTCCTGAGTTAAGGCAATAGATTTAGCTTAAAGCAAAGGTCATTACACTTCAATTTCAATTATTTGTTGGATCACATTTCTTGTGGTAAATCAAAGCAGTGAACATAAAAATGTGTACATTATTGAATTTTAAACAAATATATAAAAACAATACATAAAACCAGATACATAAAATAGATAAGATAATATATATTCATACAAATCATAATGCATGTTCTTTCTAGAGACAACCTCTAGTCTTTGATAGATCCAGAATAGCCTATTCAACTGCCTTATATCAGAATCATCTAAAAAAATGTTAAAAGGGAATAAACTGTCATGGCCAGATTTAAGTATTAAGCAAAACGTGGGCAATGCTATTTGTGCAATTTTTAGCAAACACAAGTCTAAGCAAATTTTGCCTGGTGCCAGGTTTATGATTGACAAAATGTGATATTTCAAAATTGTGCAAGATAGATGAATTGTAGTATATTTGTAGATTTTGTTTCAGTTTTATAATGCAAAATATAAGGAGGGAATGTTTGGTATGCATCAAATTTGGCACAAACATAAAATTCATTCTTCATATGAAATTCTTGCAATTTTGTGAGGCTTTTTGTTTAATCTCTAAATCTGACCCAAAGGCCTTAGAATGGATTATAATTTTCATGCCTGTTACTTAGGGGTTGATGTAAAAATCAAAAGTTCAAATACAACTGAATTGACTATGCTTAGATTATTTACTAACTGTGTATTATTCTTTCTGATCTGCTATAGATGCGGGATTCTTACCTCATTCTGGATGAATATGTAAGTTATTACTGAATGCAGGATCAGTTATGAATTCCTTTATACTTAGTTAGCACTGTTCTTTTTAAGATATGCAGCAAGTATTATATACAGATATTGTCACAGTATGCAAAAGACCATGCTAGATAAGAACATAAGGACATAAGAAAATGCCATACTGGGTCAGACCAAGGGTCCATAAGCCCAGCATCCTGTTTCCAACAGTGGCCAATCCAGGCCATAAGAACCTGGCAAGTACCCAAAAACTAAGTCTATTCCATGTTACCATTGCTAATGGCAGTGGCTATTCTCTAAGGGGTAGATTTTAAAAGAAGCGCGATCAGCCTACTTTTGCTTGCGCATCAGACTCAAGCAAAAGTACGCTGGATTTTAGTAGATACGCGCGGAGCCGCACGTATCCACTAAAATCCTGGATCGGCGCGCGCAAGGCTATCGATTTTGTATAGCCGGCGCGCGCTGAGCCGCGCTGCCTACCCCCGTTCCCTCCAAGGCCGCTCCGAAATCGGAGCGGCCTCGGAGGGAATCCTCTAACGCCCTCCCCTCACCTTCCCCTCCCTTCCCCTACCTAACCCACCCGCCCGGCCCTGTCTAAACCCCCCCCTTACCTTTGTTGGGGGATTTACGCCTCCCAGAGGGAGGCGTAAATCCCCGCGCGCGAGCGGGACTCCTGCGCGCTGGGCCGCGACCTGGGGGCGGGTACGGAGGGCGCGGCCACGCCCCGGGCCGTAGCCACGCCCCCGTACCCACCCCCAAAACGCTGCCGACACGCCCCCGCAATGCCGTGCGCTCCGGCCACGCCCCCGACACGCCCCCGACACGCCCCCCTCCGAGAACCCCGGGACGTACGCGAGTCCCGGGGCTCTGCGCGCGCCGGGAGGCCTATGTAAAATAGGCTTCCCGGCGCGCAGGGCCCTGCTCGCCTAAATCCGCCCGGTTTTGGGCGGATTTAGGCGAGCAGGGCTCTGAAAATCCGCCCCTAAGTGAACTTAATAGCAAGTAATGGACTTCTCCAAGAACTTAACCAATCCTTTTTTAAACACAGCTATACTAACTGCACTAACCACATCCTCTGGCAACAAATTCCACAGTTTAATTGTGCATTGCGTAAAAAAGAACTTTCTCCGATTAGTTTTAAATGTGCCCCATGCTAACTTAATGGAGTGCCCCCTAGTCTTTATATTTTCTGATAGAGTAAATAACCGATTCACATCTACCCATTCTAGACCTCTCATGATTTTAAACATCTCTATCATATCCCCCCTCAGCCGTCTCTTCTCCAAGCTGAAAAGTCCTAACCTCTTTAGTCTTTCCTCATAGGGGAGCCATTCCATTCCCCTTATCATTTTGGTAGCCCTTCTCTGTACCTTCTGCATCGCAATTATATCTTTTTTGAGATGTGGCGACCAGAATTGTACACAGTATTCAAGGTGCGGTCTCACCATGGAGCGATACAGAGGCATTATGACATTTTCCATTTTATTCACCATTCCCTTTCTAATAATTCCCAACATTCTGTTTGCTTTTTTGACTGCTGCAGCACACTGAACCGACAATTTCAATGTGTTATCCACTATGACGCCTAGATCTCTTTCTTGGGTTGTAGCACCTAATATGGAACCCAACATTGTGTAATTATAGCATGGGTTAGATGAATGACATTTGCATGAATATATTTGTTAACAGAATGCATTTTTCTTGTAATTAACTGAAAAACAGTGAGGTCAGTTTTCAAAGCCATTTAGATGGATAACTCACAAATCATCCATCTAAGGGCCAGATTCATTAAAGCTCTTCCCCCATCTTGTGTCTTTGGGAAAAACTCTTATATGCCCGTGGCCAGGCCCTGCGCACACCGCGTGCATTTTCAAAAGGGCCCGGCCACATGCATAAATGACGATACGCACACAATTGCCAGGCCATGAAAAGGGGGCAGGCTGGGGGGCATGGTCTGGGCAGGAAGGGGAGGGGCGGGGTAGGATGGAGACCGACTGGGACAGCGGCCATTAGCCACTGTCCCAGGGAAGTGTGCGCCGGCAGTCAGCAGGTGCGCGCAAACCACTTCTGGAGCAGTAAGTAGTGAAACAAAAAAATTGTAAGTTTTTGGGATGGGTTAAGGGGCTGGCGAGGAGAGGGAAGAGAGGGGAAGAGAGAGGGGGTTTAATAGGGGGATAGGGAAGTTCCCTCCCTGTCCACTCCTTAATTGGAGCGGACTGGGAGGGAACGGGGCAAGGACTGATTTTGCCGCCTCACGTAATCTTCTAAAATCCCCCCCCCCACCCCCGTGCATGCTGCCCGCACATGCACGCGGTTTTTAAAATCCAGTGTGCATGTGCTCTCGGTTCGCGGATTTTATAACATGCGTGTGCAGGAACCGTGAGCACATGAACACACGCCTGAACCTTTTAAAATACACTCTTTAGTGAATCAGGTACTTAATGACAAGTTCTAAATATTCCACTTGTTTATTGAGCTAAAATATAGCTGGATAAGTCATTACCTGGCTAAGATTCAGCCGAATAAGAAAGGGGCTCGTTGGGAACATTCTGGGGCAGGGTCGAGTTAGCCAATTAACTTATTCAGCTAACTCTGATATTTATTCGGCTAACTCGAGACATGCCTGCTGGCAAGACTAAAGGTATCTGACCTCGTGTGGCCAGATTACTTTCACTTTAACTAGCAATATTCAAAAAGAATATAGTGGTACTGTAGCACTCAAAAAAAAAAAAAGCTCACAGGCCAAGTAGCCCAAAAGACGATCCCAGCCCCAAGCTGTAGCAAGTGGCCACATCAAGATAAGAATCTCCACCTCCCTAAACCCCTCTAAAGCGATTGGAATAAATTAAAAAAGAAGATGTCCAGTGCTGGCCTGCTTCCTCCTCCACCACTCACTGGTTCCATGTTTGTAATGTGTAAACCCTCCTCCCGGGGCTTCATTCCCTTCCCCCTCTTCACCTCCCACCAATCCGGTGAGGTCTTCAGAAAAGATCACAGTAGCAGCTTATTATGGCCAGGGTCCGGCCCTTCTGCTGTCGCTGGGAAGCAACCCTGGAAAAATAGGCTTCCACTATATCTGTTCTAGGGAACTATGCTGGAAGCCTACGCTTCCAGTGCGTTGTCATAGCAACAGCGCAAAGCACCTTGCCTGAGTTGTGGTAAGCAGTTACTGCAATGCAGGCCGAAGAGCTTACAGGCTGAAGGTATCAGGAGGGTAGGAGGGTTAGGGTTGGGGGTGGGGGAGGAGGGGGAGGGAGGGAAGCCTGAGAAGGAGTACTTAAACATTACAAATGCAGAACTGGGGAGCAGTCAGAGGGAAGTGGCAGGTCAGTGCTGGACCTCTTCATTATTTAGAGGGGCTGGGGGTGGAAATGCATGGCCTGGTAGGGTTGCTTACCATAGCTTGGGAGGAGGGGCCGGCTGGGACAGCACCATTGAGCACTGTCCCGCTGAAGTGTGCGCCAGCAGCCGGCCAGCACTCGCAACTTACTGCTGCTCTGTAGAGCAGGTAAGTTGAAAAAGAGAAAAAAAGAAGGATAGTTAGGTACATTTTAGGGGTTGGGGAGGATAGGGGAAAAGGGAGGCAGGTGAGCCGGGGGTTAGGAAGTTCCCTCCCAGTCCCCTCTTTTATTGGAGCGGACTGGGAGGAAACTGGGGAAATGCTCGATTGCATCACCGCATGGATGATATAAAATCCCCCCCCCCTTGTGGCGCACGAGTCGGCACTCACGTGCCCATGCACGCACCAGTATAAAATCGGGCTCGCATATGCGTGCAGGTAGCTGATTTTATAACACGCGTGTGTCAATGCGTGCATGTTATGAAATCGGCATGTCCGTGTGTGCGCGGCGAACCACACACACATAAGACACCTTCGTGCATATTGCAAAATCTACTTTTAAAAGAATTGTTTTTATGTACATAGGATAAAATGCAATCTAATTGAATGGGAAGAACCAGAACAGGAACAATATATAATAATACCTTTTAGAGTTGTCAGCCTGGTTTGTAATTTGATAAAATCCTCTTTATTTTGAAGGATGGCAACATATTAATTTTTCTTTATCTTGTCTATTAAATTTGCAGATGCGCTTTCTGAACTGTAGGAATGGACGAAAAGATCCTTCCAAGTCTATTCTGGATGTAGGTGTTGAAAATGCCATCAGATTCAGTGGATTTGATGAGAAAATGTTTCTACAGCGAGGAGGGAAATATGTGTGGAGCAAAGCAGACCTGAGGCTGGATTGGTGACCAAGTTCCCGCATTTGTGAACTCTTTCTATGTAAATTCTAATCAACAAAACAGAAGATGGAGCTATATCAAGCATTTGCCAGAAAAGAGTTTCAGTATTGTATTTATCCCATTAATACCGACTTTTCTCGGAAAATGTGAAATGCTTCAAAGCAAGCTTCCTGGGTCATTTACCATTTCATGTTAGGGTCTTGATGCTAGTATTAAACAGCGCAACATACGTTAGTATGCAAATTTCGCATTTGCTATGTAAGTGGGAGGAATTAATGGTAATGAGCGGCTCCTAATGTCAAATGTGATAGAGTAATGCACAGCAATATGGGTTTTAATGAGAGAGAAAGAGAGCGAGTGAGAGAGAGAGAGGAGCCCCATATGTAAGGTTACTATTTATACCATTGTGAGAGGGGGAACTTATAACTCGGGATGAGGTTTGGGGAGGTGGGGTAGGTTTGGGGGAGCAGTTTTAAATACACAGTCAGAGGAATGAACAGCAAAGTTGACATCAGTGAAGATTTTCTGTCTCTCCTCTACAGAGACTATATTGTACAAAATCAGCTCCTCTTTTACTTTTCATCACTCCAAATGACAGAAAATCTTCACTGATGGCAGCTTTGCTGTCCGTACCTCTGACTGTGTATGTGAAACTGACCCCAAGACCTACCTCACCCCCAAACCTCACCCTGAGTTATAAGTGCCCCCTTTTACAGTGGTATAAATAGTAAACTTACATACTGAGCTCTACAGAGTCTCTTTCTCTCTCCCCCCACCACTCAAATTCACAGTAACTCTATGATTATAGCATTTTGATGCATCTAGCTCTAGTTATTCTATTCAAACAAAAAAAATAAAAATTTGCTGTTCATGGGCACAGGCTTCTTGCTCTTGTACCAGGAGTCACATGGATTTGTATTTGGAAAGCAAAAGGAAAAATGAGAATTTGAAAAGGTCATGTTAAATATGTGGCATAAACATCTTAGATGCTTAGAATCAAAGAAGGTCATTTTCATTTCCATGTGTAAAACCATGCTTTACTCAAAGAAAAGGATTGTTATAAAATTGCTCTCCTGATGCAATGGTAAACTTGCTTGCACATGTCCTGCATGCACCTAAGTTTGTCTGGGCTGAGCAGAGATGTAACCAGGGCTAGAGTTGAGGAAAGGTTTGGAAATATATGCATGCCTTTGGATTTTCATATATTTTTCCAAACCTTTCTTGCAAACAGCTTTGGTAGGATGATTTTCAAAGCAAACATATGTGCATAAGTTTGCTTTCGAAGTTAGGGGGTCATTTTCGTAGCGTATCGCACGTGAAAAGGGACTTTTCACGTGCGATAGCTAGATCGGGGCGGAGTCGGCCCCGGAAGAGGAGGAGTCGGGGCGTCGTCGGGACGGACGCGGCAGAAACTTCGCTGGTGGCGAAAAGGTAAGAACCTTATTCGCTGCCAGTAGCGCGCCCAATAGCACCACCTTTTACAATGGCGCTATTGGGTGCGAAAGCCGTCAGTGATCGCACCGAGGAGGTGCGATCACTGCCGGCTTTCGCAGCCCACACCCCACTTCGCCCCCTCGCCCCCGTTACTGCCAGATTTTCTAAGGTCTGCAACCTTAGAAAATCCAGGCCTTAGTGTGATTTATTCGTGCATTTGACAACATTCTTGTATGAAGTACTGCAAAATAATCCCCTATGTTCAGTTTTTCACTTGCCTGTGTCAAATACTGAAGAGATTTAAGGAAGTAAAATGCAATGTAATAAAATGAATAAATGATATACCAGGTAAGGCTCTGAAAAGAAACTGATACCACTAATCATTTTGAATTTGGAGATAAGAAGATTAATGAGAAATTGATGAGAAGCTTTGTGACCCTCTATTGCATTTACTTTGTGGATGATATAGTATTGCTAAACTGGTAAAGTCAGGTATAATCAAGTTTACAAAGCATAGGAAAAGTATAAAAGATGAGTATTAGAAAGCACTATTTTTCACAGAAAATAGGGAATATGTTGAACAGTCTACTAGTAATGATAGAAATAAATATATTCATTCAAATTAGGGCTAGATTAATTTCTTTCAAGAAAGAAAACCTATAAAGGATATCACATATCCGGAAATTCACTGTGAGGCATTTTACTAAATGATGCACATTTTTATGAGCATATTGCAGCATGTTAATGCATTATTCAATAACAGGTGAAGTTTCAAAGATGTTACACATGGAAATATAACATACTATCGTAGCAATGTTCAAAAGCCATATACCCATATTGGGGTAGATTTTATAAGGTGCATATGCATGTCCATATGTGTGTGCTTCCCGGCGTGCGCATGTTATAAAATCTAAATTTTATAATCCGTGTGTGTATGTGCAGGTGGCACATACAAGGGGGGGGGGGTTAGAATTTTTGCAAACTGCGCACGGCGACGCATTCGAACCTTCCCCAGTTCCCTCCCAGTCGGCTCCAATTAAGGAGCGGACTGGAAGTGAACTTCTCTACCCCCCTACCTAAACTCCCTCCCTCTTCCCCTCTCCTCCCCATCCCCCTAACCCCCTAAACCCTATCTTTCTTATTTTTTTTTGTTTTATCATGTACTTCAGATCCCAAGCTGAAGTAGGTTGCGCGTGCCGGACGGCTGCTGTTGCATGAGTCTTCGGGACAGAGTTCAATGGTGCTGTCTCGGACCGCCCCCCACCCCGCCCCTATGAAGAGGCCCGGCATTTGTGTACATAACGGGGTTTACGCTCGTGGCCTGGCCATGCATGTACACCCCGGATTTTACGCATGAAGGCCTTTTAAAATCTACCGGATTAGGTGCACTTAAATTGGGTAAAACCTATGGATAATTCAATGGCATATATTGTAGCAATTTTCAAAAGCCAATTAATATGGGTGAAGTGCATTTACACATGCAAAAATCAGCCTCTATTGAGACCTGATTTACAAATCCATGCACATGCTTAAAACTAGGTTTTACATGTGTTAATTTACTTTACCCGTGTAAATTGGCTTGTGAAAATTGCAACAAAATATGCCATTAAATTATCAATAGGTTTTACCCTATTATATATAGTATTGTTTAGCTTACATACAGTATTGTATATACCTCTGCTTTTCACTAGCATCTTGACTCATTTAATATTTAATTCAAAATTGCTTACCCTGATATTAAATTCATTTATTGTCTTCTTTATAATTCTAGTTTGTAAAATGAATAAGTGTACGTCACACTTTTCCTTAACCTTGGCTAATTGTCTTATTTTCTTTTTCCTGACAATGTAGAGCATCACCCTTTCTCTTCTTTGTCTTGTTTAGTCTCCCTCCTCTTTTCAAATCACATCTTTCTAATGTATTATGTTTTCTTTTTTCTCTTCAAATTGTGGCCATTGCCTCTCACTCTTGGTACTCCTGCTACTGCCCTAGTATTTCCTTACCTTCTATATTAATTCTCTTTTTATATTTTATACTAGATAAGCTTTTTGGTACATCAAATAGACATCAAGGTTTCTCCTCATTTTTTATGCCTATAGTATGGAAGAATTCCTGAACAGGATCTTTAGATGTATTCTCAGAGTCAGTAGAAGTAATTTATAAGTACTTAACTATTTTAAATGTCATGACCTTTTGAACAAAGGGCAAAATTCATATGACATTGGGCATATGTCTCTTGTAGAAAATAGAGGTACAACTGCAAAAGGGATATGTAGAAAATATGATAAGAGAACCGAGCTGAATAAGTCAGTAAAAAAATCAGTCGCTCTTTTTTTTTAATCATTACTATGTAGTGGAAAATAGAGTAATTTATCCCATTTCTCTCTTTCTACACATACTGCTTCAATTCAAAGTAATACAGAGCAATGCCAGGTTACTGGTGCATGGTCATACGCCAGTTTTAAAATGTTTCAGTGGAAATATTTAACAAATGCAAAGATAAATCCAATTCCTAAGGCACAAGGCATACAGTCTGACTTTGATAATATTTTGAGTGTAATTCCATAGATCGCATTATCCCTAAATAAATATGCATAGATATATCTGTTGCATTTTGCCTTTCAAAGGACATTTACTGTATTGGTTGATGGAAAACATATTTTTGGAATTTAAATTATTTATTATATTTATTTTAACATTTTAAACCCAAAGATTATGCTGATCTTAAGAACATAAGAACATGCCATACTGGGTCAGACCAAGGGTCCATCAAGCCCAACATCCTGTTTCCAACAGTGGCCAATCCAGGCCATAAGAACCTGGCAAGTACCCAAAAACTAAGTCTATTCCATGTTACCGTTGCTCGTAATAGCAGTGGCTATTCCCTAAGTTAACTTAATTAATAGCAGGTAATGGACTTTTCCTCCAAGAACTTATCCAATCCTTTTTTAAACAGAGCTATACTAACTGCATTAACCACATCCTCTGGCAACAAATTCCAGAGTTTAGTTGTGCGTTGAGTAAAAAAGAACTTTCTCCGATTAGTTTTAAATGTGCCACATGCTAACTTCATGGAGTGCCCCCTAGTCTTTCTATTATCCGAAAGAGTAAATAACCGATTCACATTTACCCGTTTTAGACCTCGCATGATTTTAAACACCTCTATCATATCTTCAATAAAAAACATTCTCATATTAATACAGTTGCTAATTGTGTATATATAGTATATGATTGCAGACAAATTAGAAAGGACTAATTTATTGTTGGCAGATTCATTGTTTGTCAAGCCTGGGAGGGCTATGTGATTAAAATTCCTGAGGACTGTACCATAGGCAGTATTTACTTTTTTATTTTGATTACAGTTTTCTTATAAAATATCAATGTACATTTGATGGCTTGCATGAGAAAAGTAATATATTCCATAATTTTTGTTGTATTATTTGGATGATGATGTTTGCAAAAAGTGTATTTGATGAAAAGTTCTCTTTGTAGAAACATTCCATAAATATTTTTTGTGTATTACAGAAAGTCAAGTTCTGGCTGTGTTGTATTTATCATCTTCTTGTACATTACCCACAGTTCCATCTCAATTAACTGGATTTCTTTCTGAAAGAATTGTAGTTCCAGTATCACTGAATTACCTACACTCTATGAAGTTTATGAAAGCATTTAAGATACATACATTCAATGAAAACAATAATCTAACTTACAGGTTCATTCATCAAAATGCATTATGGCGTTAATGCACATGATAATGCATTAATGCATGCATTAACACCATAATACATGCGATAATAATGCTATCGCACGGCACAGATACAAATTTCAGGAAGGGGCAGGATTAGGGAGGAGTTTGGGCAGGAATTATTAAAATGAGAGTATCACACAGTTTTAACATCAGAAATAACTACACCGTTTTTCCTGGTGCTTAGCTGTGTGATATGCCCAAAAGGGCCCTAACCCAATTCTTTTTTAGAATTGCATGTCAGCCATTTCTGGGAGGGGGGGGGGGAGAGAGACAGAGAGAGAGAGAGAGAGGGCTTCACAGTATGCAACTATTTATATGCCTATAGGAGGGTCATCTAATAGCTCGAGGTGAGGTGTTGGTGGTGGTTTAGGTTTTAGGGGCCAGTTTATCATGCAGAATGAGATGTACGAACAGCACAGTACACCTCGGTGAAGATTTGACTTCATTTGGAGTGAGGAAAGTCTCACAAAGATTAAATTTTGTACTATGCTATCTTGCCCTAGCTTGATGGTACCCTGTTATAGAGTCCATCAAGCTAGGGTGAGAGAACATAGTAGAAATTTCATCTTTGTGAGTCTTTCCTCACTCCAAATGAAGTTTAATCTTCACTGAGGTGTATGTAAACAGGGTTTTAAGTGAGCAAATCACAATTTTTTTGTGCATAAAATAAAATATACACACATATGTTTTTAAAATAGGTAGGAAAAGTAAGAGCTTTCAAAGTACTGCAAGTATTCATGAAATAACCACACATAAGCACGTATGTTTGGTGGTAGACATTCTTGTATTTTATAATCTGCATGTACCTCATACATGCAGGTTATTAAATACTAATGTACAACTCTGTGTTGCAATATATTCATATGTATGGGGCCACACAGGAAAATAGAGCAATTTATCCCATTTCTTTAAAAATGGCGCAGGCCATCCAGTGCTCCTACCATGTGACAGGGGCCGGCCAATGGTACGGATACCCTGTCACATGGTAAGGGAAAGGGCCATCGGCGCCATTTTGATTAGTGGCAGCCGACGGCCCAGGAGCAGGAGATCGCTCCTGGGACCCCCACTGGACCACCAGGTACCTGTAAAATGTTTTTGGGGGGGTCGGGAGGGTGGGGGAAGCAAAGGGATTAATTTTAAAGGGTCAGGGTGGGTTTAGGGTTATTTTTGTGTGCTGTTTTTCCCGCCCTCCCCTAAAACGATAAGAGAACCCCCACGAACAATATCGTGGGGTTTTCCTATCGTTTTGGGGGAGCCCCCGATTTCAGACGATTTTGAAAATATAGACGATATTTTCAATCGTCCGAAGGCCGATTCACATCCCTACCGTGAACTAATCAATAAAGCAAAAAAAGACTATTATGCTAAACAGATTCATGGTGTTATATTTAACTCAAAATTACTATTCAAAGCACTCAAAAACCTAATCAAGGACTCATCAACATCAATCTCAAATAACCACAACTTTACAAAGAACTCCTGCCATGAATATGCCACATCGTTGCTAGACAAAATCAATAGGTTGAAAATATAATTCTCCACCGGCTTACCAACAAAAGTACAAGAAGAAAAACATAGGCAAAAAAAAATGGAACACATTCAACACAGTATCAAAACTTGAAACGAACCAAATAATTACAAAAATTAAACCTGCTATCCACCCACTGGACCCAATCCCTACATGTTTCCTGAAAACTAGAGCTTCCAATAATGGGAGCCTTGCTCTACTATATCCCTGAAGGTATATCTCTGAAGGCAACCCTGTCTTCCTTAGGAACTCCAGGTCTGCCACTTGGACCTCCAGAAAGCCAGGAGCTCTTTATACTAGATGCACATATTCAACCTTTCACCAAAGCTAGATAATCATATATGTGGCATTCAGTGCAAAAAACTGGATAGCCCCCAATTTGTTGCTGGACTTCTGTTTGCATTTTAATTTTATTGAGTTGCTAAAGTTTTAAAAGCTGATTAAGGAGTAGGTATACCTCCCAATTTAAGGCTTTTTAAATTTGAATAGATTTTTAAAAATATTTATTTGATGCCTATTAAGTCTAAGGTTTTTTAATTGATTTTTAATTATGTATTTAACTATTCTTATAATCCACTGTCTCCACCTTATGATTGACGTGGATACAACTAAAAGCAACTTAAAATAACACAGTAAACAAAATAATAGCATCACAATTTACATTTAACATTATGATTTAAAAACATTGTTAAAATAAAAAGCCTTCACTTGCTCTCGAAATAACTTAATATCTTGAATGAAATGCAGCTCTCTGGATAATGTATTCTATAATAGAGGAGCAACATATGAGAAAGTACTCAGCCATGTAGATTGTAGTCTATAATTTCTTAGAGATGATACTTCCAAAAGGTTCGTATCTTGTGAGTGAAATGCTCATTGCAGTACATATTTTTTTAGTACTTTAGCCAATAAACAAGGATTCTTACTATTTAGTAATTTAAAAGCTGTGACCACTATCTTAAAATGAATTATTTGAGTTACAGGGAGCCAATGTAGTTCTTTAAGTGCCAGACTGATGTGATTAAATCGACTTATATTGAATATTAAATGGGCTGCAGCAAATTGTAAAAACTGCATAGAGTACAAATGATACTTTGGGAACCCAAAATATAGACTATTACAATTAGTCCTTATAAGATGGTTTGCAATAATGTATGAAACATCACGGAAGACAATCAAAGCTTTAGTGTCATCAACACCTTTAACTTGAAAAAAAGCCTTTCTAATTATGGGGCAGATTTTAATACCTACGCGCGGGCATAGATTTCTGCCTGCAACGTGGCGCGCACAAATCTACGCCCGATTTTATAACATGTGCGCGCAGCTGTGCGCATGTTATAAAATCCGGGGTCAGCGCACGCAAGGGTGTGCACCTTGCGAGCGCCAAGCACTAGGGGAACTCCGATGGCTTTCCCTGTTCCCTCCGAGGCCGCTCTGATTTTAGAATGGCCCCAGAGAGAACTTTCCTTCCGCGCCCCCCACCTTCCCCTCCCTTCCCCTACCTAACCCGCCCCCCAGCCCTACCTAAAACCCCCCATACCTTTGTTTTGCAAGTTGCGCCTGCCTACAGAGGCCTCTGGCCATGCCCCTGACCCCACCCCAGATTGCCCACACCCTGCCCTTTTTTTCAAGCCCCGGGACATACGCATGTCCCGGGGCTTGCACGCGTTGCCGGGCCTATGCAATATAGGTTCGGCACACATAGGGCTTTTAAAATCTGCCCCAATTAGTCTAACATGAGAAACAAAAATTAATTTGGAGTCAATTGCTACTCCTAGATTGCAAACCTCAATGGTAATCTGTAAAGTTGTACCCATATAATTAAAAGATCCAGGGGTGAGATTCTACCAATCCATATTAATGTGGTTTTAGCCGCAGTCAGAAGTAAGTGTTTGATTTTCAGCCAATTACTTATTTCATTCATATAGCAATGAAATTCAAGACCCAGGAATGAGCCATTATTACAGGTGATGTAAAATTGTTCATCATCAGCATATATATAATATAACAGTCCCAATCCCTTAGGCCAGGATTCATCAAACTATTGCATGTGAAAGGAAGAGGGGCATGTTTTATGGTAATAGCCTATTTATTGTGTGCTACCTTAACACTTCAAATAGGTATTACTGCGAATTGTGATGAGAGAGAGAGTGAGAGAGAAAACCTAGCTATAAGGCCCTCATAGTAGTTAGATATTTATACCTCTAAATGAGGCCCACCTAGTTACTCAAGGTGAGGTTTAGGTAGTAGTGTAGGGGTTAGGGGCCACTTTGACATTCAGAGTGAGACGTATGAACAGAACAGTACACTCTTGTGAAGATTTGATAACCTTCAGAGTGAGGAAACTCACACAAAGATGAGATTTGTACAATGTTCTCTCAACCTAGCTTGATTTACCCAGGTAGAAAGTCCATCAAGCTAGGTGTTAGGGTTATTGGTGTTTGGGTGGATCCTTGGACACTGTGGTAACTGACCACGCCTACGGGGGGAAGTCCCGTGAGGTACCACATCAGGCGAAACTCCGGACAGACAAACAGATTTGAATCTTTTATTAAACAGTATATGGAACCACCAGAGGTGGCAGTAGTGAGTAGTGGTTGTAGAGCCCGGCTGGGCACGTTTCTCACAGAATGCTGGAAATGGATCCTCTGTAAGCAGTGCTGTAGTGGAAAGAGACTGAGAGTTATGAGCACACAGCAGAATTAGCATTTAGAATCCCAAGTAGAATAGGAGAGCTCCGAGACAGAGAGAGCAAGCCCTCGAGGAGCGAGTACCTGATCCCTCAGAGCAGAGAGACTCGGTAGTGTTGTACTCACTAGGGATGTGAATCAGTTTTGAACGATTAAAATTATCATCAGATAATTTTAAAATCGTCCAAAATCGTTAGAGTGCACGATATAATACAAATGCCCCCGATTTATCGTCAGGGGCATTTGTATTGTATCGTTAAATAGGGCGCGGGAAAACAGGCACACCAAAAATACCCTAAAACCCACCCCGAACCTTTAAAACAAATCCCGCACCCTCCCGAACCCCCCCAAAATGTTTTAAATTACCTGGGGTCCAGTGGGGGGGTCCCAACGCGATCTCCAGCTCTCTGGCCACTGCTGCGTTGAGAAATGGCGCCGGTGGCCCTTTGCCCTTATCATGTGACAGGGCAAAGGTAGCGCCGGCGCCATTTTGGTTCCTGACTCCCTATGTCACACGTGCAGGAGATCACCCCCGGACCCCTGCTGGACCCACAGGGACTTTTGGCCAGCTTGGGGGGTCTCCTGACCCCCACAAGACTTGCCAAAAGTCCAGCGGGGTCTGGGAGCGACCTCCTGCACGCGGGCCGTATTGCCAATCTTCAAAATAGCGCCGGCGTGACCTTTGCCCTCACTATGTCATACGGGCGCCGGCGTGACCTTTGCCCTCACTATGTCATACGGGCGACGGTCGCCCGTATGACATAGTAAGGGCAAAGGTAGCGCCTGCGCCATTTTGAAGATTGGCAATATGGCCTGCGTGCAGTAGGTCGCTCCCGGACCCCCGCTGGACTTTTGGCAAGTCTTGTGGGGGTCAGGAGACCCCCCCAAGCTGGCCAAAAGTCCCTGGGGGTCCATCGGGGGTCCGGGGGCGATCTCCTGCACGCGTGACGTCAGGAGTCAGGAACCAAAATGGCGCCGGCGCTACCTTTGCCCTGTCACATGATAAGGGCAAAGGGCCACCGGCGCCATTTCTCAACGCAGCAGTGGCCAGAGAGCTGGAGATTGCGTCGGGACCCCCCACTGGACCCCAGGTAATTTAAAACATTTTGGGGGGGGTTCGGGAGGGTGGGGGATTTGTTTTAAAGGTTCGGGGTGGGTTTTAGGGTTTTTTTGGTGTGCCGGTTTTCCCGCCCTCCCCCGATTTATGATTTTTAACGATTTTTAACAAAAAAAAAACACGACGATAAGATTTACCTCCCCCCCAGCCAAAATCGATTGTTAAGACGATCGAGCACACGATTCACACCCCTAGTACTCACTAGCAGTAGCAGAGTTTCCACTAGACGAGAGGTCTGGCACCGGAGCAGAGGGCAGGCCCTAGAGGAGTGAGTACCTGATTCTGGCGAAGTGGTACTGTAGAGCGAGATGTTTCTGTACTCACAGGTGGTGACCGTAGTTAGTTCTTCCAAGTTGCAGGCAGCAACAGAGGGAACATGGGCCCTCGAGGAGCGAGTACCAGTTTCCTGATAGCACCTGAAAGAAGCAGAGAGGTCCCCAAGGAGCAGGTACCCCGTTAGTGACCTCCAAAGGGTAGTAAGAGTTCCAGTTAGAGCTGGAGTGGCAGAGTAGCTTAGGAATGGAGAGCAAATCCCATCCGTATGAATCCTGAAGTTGCTAACTCAATGAGCTAGCAAAAGTAGTAGGCAGATATACCCTGGAGTCGTGATGTCAGAACAGGGGGATGCCCCTGAGGTTCATGCCAATGTGGAAATAAAGATGAGGGTGGCATGCGCGCACGCGCCCTAGAGGTACCTTGAAGGAGCACGGCGGGAGGCAGCACCAAAGCCGGTCCAGGGACACCAGAGAGGTCAGCAAACAGAAGCCGCGGCGGCCATCAGTCCAAGGTGAGCGGGAGGAGCCGCAAGTAGAGAGAGGTAGGCGGGGCGAAGCCGTCGAAGACTGACGGATGCAACAGTACCCACCTTCAAAGGACAGCTTCCAGCCATTTTACCAGGGTTAGGTTTGTGTGGATGCATCGGATGAAATTGAAGAAGCATCTTTTTGTCCAGGATATTTGCCATAGGCAGGGTGAAGCCGTCGAAGACAGATGGACGCAACACTAGGTTGAGAGAACATTGAACAAATCTCATCTCTCTCTCTCTCACTCTCCTTAAAATTCTGAAAACGCTATTTGCGAAAACATCGCAAAGTGCGATAAAGCCAATTCGCACAGCTTAACACAAATGAAAAAGATGTAGTTATTTCACGCGTTAAAGCTGTACGATGTGGCTTCACAAATTGCGAAGCCAGCCCACTAGGTCAGAAATCCCGGCCCAAACTCCTCCCCTTTTCCAAATTAGCATCGCACCATGCGTTACAGTGCTTTTTGCATGTGAAAAACCCATAAAGAGGCTTGGAAAATAACCCCCTTAGAGTACAAAATGGTGAAAGATAAATATTGCACAGCACAGAGGATAATGATGATCCCTGCAGAACACCTATTAACATCTAATTTCAAGCAGAATACTCTTCCCCATACTGCTCCCATTGCTGTCTGTCTGCTAGATATGACTCAAACCAGGCAAGAACCGTACTCTCCAATCCAATGTGGGCTAAACAACTTGACAGTAGATTATGTTGTATGGTGTTGACTGTTGCTATTACATTTAATTGTATCAGTATACCAGACTTTTCTTGATCTACTTCGTGATGCAGAAAATCTACCAGGGTTAATAGTAACGCCTCTGTCCCATGGTTTTTAGGGCTGCTATATTGTTGGGCGTCTAGTACAGCACATCTATTCAAATAATCATGTTAGTTGTGACAAAACACATTTTCAATAATTTTACCTAGCACAAGGATATTTGGGACTGGTCAATAGTTGGAGACTCTGCTGAATCTACTGTCAAATCTTTTTGTACCGGTTATAGGGAGGACAGCTTCAGCTAAAGCTTTATTCACAATACTCTGAATTATCTTGTATAAAACATCTTATGCTGTCTTTATTAATCCAAAAGGACAAGGATAAAGCACATGTGTTAGCTGTCTTACAATATGAACTAGTTCTAATGGGCTATTTAAAGAATTTTCAATTTTAGAAAGAATTGGCTATCTTTTCATCATGACATTGATTCTTATATATATAATTTTCAAGTTATCATTCTTCATTTTCCTCTACCGATGTTCAATTCAACACAAGTCCTGTTTATGTTCATAGCTCACTAGTGGAACACGGGAGCAGGAACGGAGCAGGCAGGAAGGCTGGAACGGAGTCAGGAACAAGCAGGATCAGCAACTAGAAGCCAAGGTGAGGTAAAGAGGGCTGAGACAGCCTATATATAGGCTCCTGGTGATGACGTGGGATTTGGGGCCGGGCCGAAGTTTCCTGCCGCGGCCCCTTTAAGTCCTGGACAGACGTGCACACGCGCGCCTAGGGGGTGGAGCTGCCTGAAGCTGCCGGCGGCGTCTCCCTCATGGGGAGAACGCTTTGAGAAGGCCCCGATGTGGCCTGGACCAGGATGGAGCAGACTGCGGAGAGGAAGGCAAACCTGATGATAAGGGGGGATTCCCAACACTTATGTACCCATGATACCTGCAATTTATATGCCCAGACTGAGGGAACTGTCAATGGGGATGTCCATTTGTTTAAAATGAAACTGCAAAATGTGACGAATAAGGCTAATTTGTTTCATTCAGGGGGTCTTGAAATTAATTGGGGGCCCCTCCCCTGAATGAAACAAACCTTATTCATTCATTTCATTTTCAATTAATGATTTGGGTCTAGGTCTAGTCCCAAAGCTGGGGCCTCGCCTAGGGCATAGGTCGAGGCCAAAAGCAGGGGCTGTGGTCTATGCCCAGCTGCGACGCCGGCACCTCAGTCTAGGCCCAAAGACAGGGACTCTTCTAGGGCATAGGCTGAGGTCCAAAGCAGGGTGCTGTGGCCTAGGCTCGAGTGTGATGCAGGAGTCTTGACGGAGGCACGAGCTAATGCCGGGGCCTTGGCCGAGATCCCAGAAAATTAATATAATAAAACAAAAACTTACCTGATCCATTGGGTATCCGGCAAAGGTTGGGTCCCGATGTTGGAGCCTCGGCTTAGGCCAGGGCCAACCCCAGGCCCAATTCACTAGTCTGGCCCAGAGGCCAGGTCCTGATACTGCGACCCAATCTGGAGGCCGGGTCCTGACGACTGAACCCAGGCCTGATGCCGCAGCCTGGACCACGGCCCAACACCAAGACCTGGCCAGGAGGCTGGCATCTAATGCCTGGACCTTGGCACAGGGTCAAGCCCAGGCCTCGGAGCTCCTCTTCAGGTGTCCTCTTCTTTCTTCGACACGCAAGCCAAAGCCTGAAGAGGAGCTAAATAGGAGCTCTGAGGCTTGGGTCGGGTCACAGCATCAGGCCTGGGTCTGGGTCAAGGTCCCAGTGTTGGGACCCAGCCTCCTGGTTGGGTCGTGGCATCGGTCAGGGATCCAGGCTTAGACCCCGGCATCGGAACCTGGCTTCCGGGTCTGGTTGCAGTGCAGGCCGGAATCCGGATCGAGGTCCTAGTGTTGGGGACCCAGCCTCCGAGTTGAGTTGCAGCATCAGGCCTGGGTCCAGGCTGAAGCCCCAGCATTGGGGCCTGGCCTCTAGGTTTGGTCACAGCATTGGGCCTGGATTCAGGCTGAGGTTCCTGTGTTGGGACCTGGCCTCTGGACTGGGCCATAGCATCGACCCTGGTCCAGGCACTGGCCTAGGCTGAGGCCTGGCTATCGGGCCTAGGGATAGGCCGAAGCCTTGACATACCCTAATGCCAAGTCTTCAGCCTAGTCCGAGATGGTGATCCCCCCTCCCACTGGGTAAGTGGGGGCCAGGGGGATCCTAGCGCCGGTGTTTTTCCGAGAGGATGGGAGAGAGGGCTCATTTTTGTTTTTTGGCCATTTGGGGTTTTTTATTTAATTGCTTGATTCATTTTTTTTTCACACAAATGAAATGAATCAAGCAATCCATGAACCAAAATTCATGGGGAAAAAAACTCCCAAAAATGAACTGAAAAACAAAAATGATTTTTTTTTCCCTGCTCGTCAATAACTGAGTATTAGTGGAATGTAATTGACATTCAGTGGAGTGCAACTTTAGAATAATTGCTAGGGAACAAGGCGCACTTGAATACAATAATTTGTAAATTAAAACAACTGTTTTAAATCGCCTTCTAAACTCAATCGGTAGTCAATTTAGGCTGTGCATAACTGGTGTAATATGCTCTGTACAAGCTACTCCTGACAACATGTAAGCAGCAGCATGCTGGATCATTTGCAAGACCTTTAAGCTTTTTTGAGATAGACTATTACAACAGTCTAACTGCCCGTATAACAAGGCTTGTAGAACTGATCTAAATAAATCACCAAGCAACAGCCTTTTAAATGGCTTCTGTAGTTTCATTTTAAAATAAGCTAGCTTGATTATTTGTTTTATATGATTGTTTAAAGAGAGATTCGAGTCAAATAAAACCCCCAAGTTTTGGGCTACACTGAACATCAGAAATTGCAAAACTTGATAATCTGTAGTAGACAGTAATCAGCTGTCTTCTTTCCTATCCACGCAATAGAGGTTTTAGAGACATTACATATATGTTCTGTCAACCATATCTCTACTGATTGCATACAGGTTTCAAACAAAACTTTATAGTCGTTACCGTAATAGGTGGGAATGCAAAATACACATCAGCGTAGATAAAGAACAAAAAACACCTAACCTGCATAACTTCACACATTGGCTGCCAATATAATGTTAAACAGAACCAGCACTAATATTGAGCCCTGCAGGACACCAGATGTAATCAGAATCTAGCCTGATGAGTCAAAACTCATATGGACACTCTTGTCTATCAATTAGATGTGACTGAAATCATGATATAACTGTCCCATCCAGGCCTAATTGAGAGAGCCTAGTCAGAAATATCCCATGATAAAGCTCTTTAGTGCCATGATTTACAATCTAAATTTATAAACCCGAACAATATAACATGAAAAAATTATGAATTCAAAAAAGACCTGTTATATGGATGTCAATTGTCTGAGTGTACCTTCATACGATGCTGTAAAACATGCAGCTATCGTGACTGTGAAGCCTGTGTATAGGCTTTAAAAATCATTAGGTACCCCAGTGTTGGAATGCGAACTTTTGTAGTGCTCACTGTCCACTGTGCAATTGTTGCTTAAATGATCACGTGGATACTGTTGCAATATTCACTTATCTCAAATTTGTAGTCGGTCTTGCCTCAGCCGACATCCTGATGTTTCGGAGGCTGGCTCCTTCTTCAAGGGATGGATGTGCACAAGAGAGACCCGTATTCCAGTGAAACATTAGATGTTGTGACAGTGAATTTGATTACTGTGCCAGCAATGTAATGCTCCCACAACTCTGTGCTGGCCAGCACAGAGTCGTGGGAGCAGCCGCCTGTCTTTCACGGAGCTTCACGGACCGCTAAACAAACTTAACAAGTTGAACATTGCTGGCACAGTAATCAAATTCACTGTCACAACATCTAATGTTTCACTGGAATACGGGTCTCTCTTGCGCACATCCAGCCCTTGAAGAAGGAGCCAGCCTCCGAAACATCAGGATGTCGGCTGAGGCAAGACCGACTACAAATTTGAGATAAGTGAATATTGCAACAGTATCCACGTGATCATTTAAGCAACAATTGCACAGTGGACAGTGAGCACTACAAAAGTTCGCATTCCAACACTGGGGTACCTAATGATTTTTAAAGCCTATACACAGGCTTCACAGTCACGATAGCTGCATGTTTTACAGCATCGTATGAAGCTACACTCAGACAATTGACATCCATATAACAGGTCTTTTTTGAATTCATGATTTACAATCTGACATCTTTCCCTCAAAGTAGCAACAATTCAGTTTGATGTAGATACTGTGCGCTCTTGGATAAATGCAGCTGACCATTTTCATTCACATTTCAACTTTTACATGTCTACCTAAACCCTAGACTAATATGTACTGCCTAACCATATTTGTATTTCATAAACATCTCTATTGGCATGATCATTCTTTGTGTAGCAGAGTAAATCAGATTTCAGTCAGGTCAGGTCCTTTGAAGGAAAAAGTGTGCAGAGGATAAGTGGGCCTGTGAGTATTTTCCTATTCCTAGCAATAGAAGCTGTTTTGTATCATTTAGATATAGTTATGGTTTGCTCTTTAGCGATTTGAGACAATTAGCATGAGAATGCTAGTTTGCTGGAAAAGTATACCAGCCATTCTCCTTTACTAAGGTGAATGAAAGCTCTTAAGGCTGTAGTGCACACTTTTTCCTTCCCAGGCAAGGCTAAACTTGTGATCGTTAGATGACCAGATTGCAGCAAAATCCTATATTTTATTAGCCCTGAATCATATAGTAATATGAACTAACAAATACATCATACATAATGTGAAAGCGTCAAAAAACTCAGCTGGATGTTTTATTGTAGCTACTACCTTATTGATCATAGCTACTGTCACAGAGAGGGGAGGTTTATTATGAGGGCTAAACCTGTGAAGGAAGCAGGAAGCTATGGAGCTTGGCTTGCTAAAACATGGGAAATAAACCGAATGACCACAGATTGTGTCAAAGCTGATACATAAGATTCTAACCAGTATGTGGGGAAAACCTAAAGCTTTGTTTGGGTGCAGCCAGAGCAGTTTGCTAGAACTTTATTTCCTCTGTCAGATTGTACTTGTACATTTTTATGTGATTGAGGTTGTTCAGCATCACAAGTATTTTTTTTTTTCCTGAGCAGTGAACACTTTTTCAAGACAATCTTTAGTAAAGGGCAATGCCTGGTATACTTTTCCAGCAAACTAGCATTCCCATGCTAATTGTCTCAAAGCGCTACAGAGCAACCCAAGAACTACATCTAAGTGATAAAAACAGCTTCTTATTGCTAGAAATAGATAAATACTCACAGGCCCACTAAAACATGAAACACTTACCCTCTCTCTCTCTGCAGTCTCAAGTTTCTCCCAAGCTTGTTGGATCAGACCGGGCTTCCTCCTCCGGAGCTGCCTAAATTTGGCTTTCAGCTCCTCTAAGTCCCTTGGGTTTGAGGTTTGCCTGGCAGAAACAGCATGGTATATAAACATTTTGAAATAGCCCATCACTGTTGGACACTGAAAACAATTCTTAAACACCTATTTACATAAACTTTGTTTAGCTAAGTTAAATGTTCAGCTTGATTATACCACAACTCAATTAACAGATCAATGCAGTTTACATGTAAAACAAACATGTACGTTGTTCTCCTCCACCAGATAGCGCATGACTCTTCACCCCTCCTCTAAGCTCCGTCGAACATAAACACATTGTAAGGTCTCCTGGAGTGCTACCGCTCAGAAAGCAAGATCGTTTTGTATTTCTACAGGCACATAAAGTAAAATTTTATACCCCTATCGACCACCATACCTGATCTTCAGGCCAAGCTCACTCTGGCACACTCCAAAGGCCTATGCTCATCTGCAAGTGAGAGCTGTGTCACGTGAATGTCAAAAGTACATCTCAGCAACCATCTGCCACAGGATACATGTTTGGCCAGGCCATGACTAAACTGTGATTACTCAGTTCCCCATCATCACCATTGTGCCGTCCCCTGATTGCACAGCTCCTAACATGGGAGCCACTCCCACCCCCATCTCTAAAGTTAGCAAGCCCATTAGGATGGAGGCAAAATGGTTGTAAGCCCTGTAGTTCAGCTCCGCTACAAGTGATACTCCACCTTTCTACACAGTTTAATACAAGTACCCCAGATGCATATGATTCTTACTTATTGAAGACCCACCTTATTTTTTTCCAGGCAGCTATCCTGGCCAAAATGTTCCCTCTACTGGGACTTAGCAGCAGCCTGGCCAGAAGTTCCTTTAGTTCCTCCAAAAAATTTGGTTTTTCACTGCAGGCAACTATTTTGGAACATGAAAACATATCCAGTAGAGGACATACTTCCCTATCATGGCCGTACTGCAGGACAACAAATTTATGCAACTAAGGGGGTCATTTTCCAAAGTGATCGCAAATGATCACTAAATGGGGGGCGGAGTCGAGGCGGCGTCAGGACCGGAACTGGAGGAATCGGGGCGGCACCGGGACAGATGCCTCAAAGACATTGCGGACAGCGAAAAGGTAAGAACCCTTTTCGCTGCCAATTTCGCGCCCAATAGCACCACCTTTTATGATGGCGCTATTGGGTGTGAAAGCCAGCAGCGATCGCAATGCAGATGTGCGATTGCTGCAGCTTTCGCAGGCCTGGACCCCGCTTTGCCTCCCCGCCCCCCTGTATCGCGTGATTCAAAGAGCCCGGCGGTATTAGTGAATCCAGGCCTAAGTGGCAATTTTATATCTATAAACAGATAACTCAGTTGTCCAGCTAAGTGCCAATATTGAATATACAGATGGATAACTAAATAGTCTGGCTATATGGCAATATTTGGATACAAGGTTAGCTGTCTATAGTTCTAGCCAGCCACAGCCAGATATTTAAAGTTATCTGCACAAGTTTTTGATATTTGAAAATTCTAGCTCTTTTTGTTTGTTTACATTTAGCTGGCTAGGTTACCACTAGCTGGCTTACTGAACATCGACCTCTCTCTCTTAGAGCACGAAAGAGATTTTGTATTTTTAACCAGTCTCTAGCTACAGTAAACAGAATTTGAAATAGGAGCTGAAAGGAAAGAATTCTATTTCAGCTAGAACTCTTAGTGGTTTTAGTTTTAAGGATGTTTCAGTTGAAAAGAATGGCATATTTTAGTTGAATTGTGGTTATTTTCAAAATATGATGTTTGTGTTTGTAATATACAAAATATCTCCTTGCCCTTTTCTCCTTGTGATCCTTGCCTGCTTTTTATACTGTATAGTCTTTGTGGGTTCTGCATGTGGTCAAAAACACTACAGTAGTGCAACTAATTTTAGCTTTAAGCACAGATGATTCTGCAAGATAACAAAAGGAGTTTCAGATGCAGTTATCTAAAGTGTTATCCTACCCTCAGCTCAATACAGGTGAAAGTGAAAGAGCAAGCTAATTATCTAGAGCTGTAGTTTGGTCTTTTTCTCTTCCTGTTCTAAGGAGGGACTGCCTTAAATTTAGTTCTTTCTTGAACTCTGGAAATACTTTATTGCTGTTTACCCTGAGTGTTCAGTGGACTAAGCAAGTGATATAATTTCATTATAGCATTCTGCTATTACAAATTGATAAATTGTTTTTAAGGCACTAAATAGCTTGGTGTCAGACATTTTCCCCACTTCAAATTCCTCAATTGCACAGGATTTTTTTTCTCCATCAGTTTCATTGTCTTAAGATCTATTTCAAGCATAAGAGTTTTGAGCCCTGGAAAGCCCTGAGAAAAGGTCAACCTGTGGCTTCAATTTGTCTATGGGTTTCATTGACATTGTCAGATAAGTAATTTTTTAACATTTTGGGCATTTGGGTGTGTTCAGTAATTTTTAAATATATTTTTTACATACATTTTTTCTGGAGTTGTTTCACACGTCAGTGGTGGGTGACACATTTTGGTGAGAGAGGTAACGATGGTGGGGCCACTTGGCAATAGTGATCATAATATGATCAAATTTAAACTAATAACTGGAAGGGGGACAATAAGTAAATCTATAGCTCTAACATTACATTTTCAAAAGGGAAACTTTGATAGAGATGTGAATTGGAACCGGAATCGGTTCTGATTCCGGTTCCGATTCACATCGTGGTTTTTCTTTTGGTCCGGCCTGATCGGGTTTTTTTTTTATCGGCTGCGCCCGAGGCGATAAACAAAAAACCCACCCCGACCCTTTAAAACTAATCCCTTAGCTTCCCCCACCCTCCCGACCCCCTTAAAAACTTTTTACAGGTACCTGGTGGTCCAGTGGGGGTCCCGGGAGCGATCTCCCGCTCTCGGGCCATCGGCTACCACTAATAAAAATGGCGCCGATGGCCTTTGCCCTTACCATGTGACAGGGTATCCGTGCCATTGGTAGCCGTGCCATTGGTAGCCGTCACATGGTAGGAGCACTGGATGGCCCGCGCCATTATTAAAGATGGTGCCAGCCATCCAGTGCTCTCTCCATGTGACAGGGGCCGGCCAATGGCATGGATACCCTGTCACATGGTAAGGGCAAAGGGCCATCGGCGCCATTTTGATTAATGGCAGCCGACGGCCTGGGAGCGAGAGATCACTCCCAGGACCCCCACTGGACCACCAGGTACCTGTAAAATGTTTTTTGGGGGGTCGGGAGGGTGGGGGAAGCTAAGGGATTAGTTTTAAAGGGTCAGGTGGATTTAGGGGTTATTTTTGTGTGCCGTTTTTCCCGCCCTCCCCCAAAACGATAAGAGAATCCCCCATGAACAATTTTGTGGGGTTTTCCTATCTGTTTCGGGGAGCCCCCGATTTCTGATGATTTTGAAAATATCATACGATATTTTCAATCGTCAGAAGCCTGATTCACATCCCTAAACTTTGATAAAATGAGAAAAATAGTAAAAAACTGAAAGGTGCAGCTACAAAGGTTAAAAGCGTTCACCAGGTATGGACATTGTTTAAAAATACAATCCTAGATGTACAGTCCAGATGTATTCCACGCATTAAGAAAGGTGGAAGGAAGGCAAAACAATTACCAGCATGGTTAAAAGGTGAGGTGAAAGGGGCTACTTTAACCAAAAAAAAATCCTTCAAGAATTGGAAGAAGGATCCATCTGAAAAAAAATAGGAAAAAGCATAAGCATTGTCAAGTTAAATGTAAAACATTGATAAGACAGAATTTGAAATGAAGTTGGCCTTAGAGGTAAAAACTCATAATAAAACTATTTTAAATACATCTGAAGCAAGAAAACTTTGATTGACTCGGTTGGACTGTTAGATGACTGAGGGTTTAAAGGGGCTCTTAGGAAAGATAAGGCCATAGCAGAAAGACTAAATTAATTATTTGCCTCTGTGTTTACTAATGAGGATGTTGGGGAGATACCAGTTCCGAAGATGGTTTTCAAGGGTGATGACTAAGATGAACTGAACCAAATCACTGTGAACCTAGAAGATGTAGTAGGCCAGATTGACAAACTAAAGAGTAGCAAATCACCTGGACCGGATGGTATGCATCCTAGGTACTGAAGGAACACAAAAATGAAATTTCTGATCTATTAGTTAAAATTTGTAACCTATCATTAAAATCATCCATTGTACCTGAAGACCGAAGAGTGCCCAATGTAACCATAATATTGAAAAGGGTTCCAGGGGT